>NC_064550.1:5522500-5822500 GCF_023856365.1 Brienomyrus brachyistius | reverse complement strand
ATAGTGAGGGTCAGGGGACATGGCTGTGGATAGAGACTGGTTTGGGAGAAGGAGTGGAAGATATGCCATATCAAGATACTTTTGGTAATAGTTATGATCCACAAAGACCAGTATTGTTTTGGAATGTATCTAGTAATGTAGTAATTAATTAGTGGGAGTGTTGCCACCTGTTGTACTAACAGTTCCTTTGCAAAGTTTGCAAAATACAATTGGTCCACATTGGATTTTGCAAATGCATCCACAACTATATCCACACAATCAAAATCAAAATAGAACCTGTTTTGGCACCAATTCTTTCTCACCAGCCATGCCACACACTATTTTACAGGTTAGCCAATCAGTATGTGGCCTGCGTGATGTTTATCATATGACAGTACAATATTCTTAGCAATCCAATGGTATATAAATTTTTTTGGTGTGTTTTTTTTCAACTAATTCATAAAAAAAAAGATCAATTAAGTTTTTAATTCAACGTCTAGTGCCTAAATTTAGAGACTGGGACATATAATTGACAAAGAAGCCTGCTGTCCTATCGTTGTAATAATTGTGATAAGTGCTGCACTTGTAACTCGGTATTCATTGGAAGCTCAGCTTAGATGAACTTATGCCTGGTGAACTCCTTGACAGCACATATGTTCGCTATAGACAGCACATATGTTCGCTATGCAAGGCACATAAGTTCGCTATGGACAGTCCATATGTTCATTATAGACAGCACATATGTTTGCTATGGACAGCACATATGTTCACTATGGACAGCACATATGTTCACTATGCACAACACATATGTTTACTATGGACAGCACATATCTTCACTATAGACAGCACATATGTTCGCTATGCACAGCACATAAGTTCGCTATGGACAGTCCATATGTTCACTATAGACAGCACATATGTTTGCTATGGACAGTCCATATGTTCGCTATAGACAGCACATATCTTTGCTATGCACAGCACATATGTTCGCTATACACAGCACATACAGTATGTTCGCTATGGACAGCACATATCTTCACTATGGACAGCAGATATCTTCGCTATAGACAGCGCATATGTTAAGAAAGCATCTATGTGATTCTTATGATACCTCTGAGATGTGTACTCTGGATACAATTGAAACTGGGAATAATAAAATATCACCATACCTGCCACTACCAGTTACAAAAAGTAACACTAGTTGGAAAACTACTTGATAGACTCATAAAATCAGAGCCTATCCCGGAAGCAACGGGCACGAGGCAGGGAACAACCCAGGATGGGGGGCCAGCCCATCGCAGGGCACACTCACACACCATTCACTCACACACACACACACACACACACACACCTACGAGCAATTTAGTAACTCCAATTAGCCTCAGTATGTTTTTGGACTGTGGGGGGAAACCGGAGTACCCGGAGGAAACCCCACGACGACATGGGGAGAACATGCAAACTCCACACACATGTGACTCAGGCGGAGACTCGAACCCGGGTCCCACAGGTGTGAGGCAGTAGTGCTAACCACTGCACCACCATGCCGCCCCTAGAAGTGATCTTTTCCCCTTGGCAAATCCGCCATCATAATAACAATCCACCAAGGTGCAAGCGCACCTGGCTCTTAAAGGGAAGAGCATGTGACACTATGATTGGTTTATACCACAATTACGCCCCAAACTCCACCTTGACTAATTATGAGATTTAGTACAACCCTTTTAGACCATGCACCTGGTGCTGTAACTATTTTTCCACCGTTAAACTAGCAAAAGTGTGTTAGCCACGTGCTAAAAGAATTTGTGCTGTGTATTTCAGACCATGTGCTTTTAGATAACTAAAATTGTACCCCTAGAAAACAAACAAAAACAATGGTTGTGAAGTTCTAGCATAATACCATAAAAAAATTGCTTAAATAAATCACAGTGGGGTCAGTTTTCCCATGCACTTAAGTTTTTGAACTTAAGTATTTTTTCCCATTGACTTAAGTGTGGGGTTGAAGTGCACTTAGGCTAGATACACACTTTGGGCTTATAAACACCATAAATACGGGCATTCTGCATGTAAATGGCCCTTAAGCGCCTTCTGCCACTGACTTAAGTGCACTTAATTGCATTTTTCACTATCTGCTCTGCTGTATTAAGTTACACGCCTCTACATGGCCAAACGTGATATCGCAGTTTTGAGGAACCTGAACAACAACAAAACTTTCTCACCCGTATCATACATTTACAAAGAAATTTTACAATCTAAATGTGAAAAATTCATTACAATTATCAAAGCACTATATAGAAATATACATATAAGTCTATACAAAGTATATCACCATTAGGTAGGATTCGAATGACATCTGCCTTGTCAACACACCTACCAGGCAAATCATTATAAAACAGCTCATTCAAATAAAATTGTAAAAGGTTGAAGGGAAGCAGTGTGTACTTGTCATCCTAAGCCGCAGTGCATGTCCTTGTGCTCCAGTGAGAGTGGGACAGACAGATTCCCTTGTCTTGATGTGATTTAACTGACACTGAATGCACCGTATGTTTGACTGCCCATTTTAAATTCCTGTTTGTTCCATATTTTCGTCCACATACATAGACTTCATACACACACTTGGTCAGGGGCCCCCAACGGAACCACCTGACCAAGACACTTTCCTAATTGGTAACCATTCTTCGCTTAATGTGAAAGATATGTGGGTTTTTATTCAGTGGAATAACCCATTGCAGACAATGCTGTAGCTTATAAGAATGTTTCCACAAGGTAACTTTATTTATTATTCAGCAATTCATTATAAACTTTTGCATCGTGTGGCCTGCCGTCTGTTCGGGTTAAGTGCGGAGGGTGTGGCCACGCCTACTTTTCGGGTTAAGTGCGGACGGTGTAGCCGCACCTTCTTTTTGGGTTAAGTGCGGAGGGTGTGGCTAAGCCTTTTCGGGTTAAGTGCGGAGGGTGTGGCCCCGCCTTCTTTTCGGGTTAAGTGCAGAGGGTGTAGCCGCACCTTCTTTTTGGGTTAAGTGCGGAGAATGTAGCTGCGCCTTATATTCGGGTTAAGTGTGGAGGGTGTGGCTAAGCCTTTTCGGGTTAAGTGCGGAGAGTGTGGTCCCGCCTTCTTTTTGGGTTAAGTGCAGAGGGTGTAGCCGCACCTTCTTTTCGGGTTTAGTGCAGAGGGTGTGGCCGCACCTTCTTTTTGGGTTAAGTGCGGAGGGTGTGGCTAAGCCTTTTTGGGTTAAGTGCGGAGGGTGTGGCCCCGCCTTCTTTTCGGGTTAAGTGCAGAGGGTGTAGCCGCACCTTCTTTTCGGGTAAAGTGTGGAGGGTGTAGCCGCGCTTTCTTTTCAGGTTAAGTGCAGAGGGTGTAGCCGCACCTTCTTTTCGGGTAAAGTGCGGAGGGTGTAGCCACACCTTCTTTTCGGGTAAAGTGTAGAGGGTGTAGCCGCGACTTCTTTTCGGGTAAAGTGTGGAGGGTGTAGCCGCGCCTTCTTTTCGGGTAAAGTGTGGAGGGTGTAGCCACACCTTCTTTTCGGGTAAAGTGTAGAGGGTGTAGCCGCGCCTTCTTTTCGGGTAAAGTGTGGAGGGTGTAGCCGCGCCTTCTTTTCGGGTAAAGTGTGGAGGGTGTAGCCGTGCCTTCTTTTCGGGTTAAGTGTGGTGGGTATAGCCGCGCCTTCTTTTCAGGTTAAGTGCGGAGGGTGTGGCCCCGCCTTCTTTTCGGGTTAAGTGCAGAGGGTGAAGCCGCACCTTCTTTTTGGGTTAAGTGCGGAGAATGTAGCTGCGCCTTATATTCGGGTTAAGTGTGGAGGGTGTGGCTAAGCCTTTTCGGGTTAAGTGCGGAGAGTGTGGTCCCGCCTTCTTTTTGGGTTAAGTGCAGAGGGTGTAGCCGCACCTTCTTTTCGGGTAAAGTGTGGAGGGTGTAGCCGCGCTTTCTTTTCAGGTTAAGTGCAGAGGGTGTAGCCGCGCCTTCTTTTCGGGTTAAGTGCGGAGGGTGTAGCCGCGCCTTCTTTTCGGGTTAAGTGCGGAGGGTTAGCCGCACCTTCTTTTCGGGTAAAGTGTGGAGGGTGTAGCCGCGCCTTCTTTTCGGGTTAAGTGCGGAGGGTGTAGCCACACCTTCTTTTCGGGTAAAGTGCGGAGGGTGTAGCCGCGCCTTCTTTTCGGGTTAAGTGCGGAGGGTGTAGCCGCGCCTTCTTTTCGGGTTAAGTGCGGAGGGTGTAGCCGCGCCTTCTTTTCGGGTAAAGTGTGGAGGGTGTAGCCACGCCTTCTTTTCAGGTTAAGTGCAGAGGGCGCCTTCTTTTCGGGTAAAATGTGGAGGGTGTAGCCACGCCTTCTTTTCAGGTTAAGTGCGGAGGGTGTGGCTAAGCCTTTTCGGGTTAAGTGCGGAGGGTGTGGCCCCGCCTTCTTTTCGGGTTAAGTGCAGAGGGTGTAGCCGCACCTTCTTTTTGGGTTAAGTGCGGAGAATGTAGCTGCGCCTTATATTCGGGTTAAGTGTGGAGGGTGTGGCTAAGCCTTTTCGGGTTAAGTGCGGAGAGTGTGGTCCCGCCTTCTTTTTGGGTTAAGTGCAGAGGGTGTAGCCACACCTTCTTTTCGAGTTTAGTGCAGAGGGTGTGGCCGCACCTTCTTTTTGGGTTAAGTGCGGAGAATGTAGCTGTGCCTTATATTCGGGTTAAGTGTGGAGGGGATGGCAGCGCCTTCTTTTCGGTTTAAGTGCGGAGGGTGTAGCAGCGCTTTCTTTTTGGGTTAAGTGCGGAGGGTGTGGCCCCGCCTTCTTTTCGGGTTAAGTGCAGAGGGTGTAGCCGCACCTTCTTTTCGGGTTAAGTGCGGAGGGTGTAGCCGCACCTTCTTTTCGGGTAAAGTGTGGAGGGTGTAGCCGCGCCTTCTTTTCGGGTTAAGTGCGGAGGGTGTAGCCACACCTTCTTTTCGGGTTAAGTGCGGAGGGTGTAGCCGCACCTTCTTTTCGGGTAAAGTGTGGAGGGTGTAGCCGCGCCTTCTTTTCGGGTTAAGTGTGGAGGGTGTAGCCACGCCTTCTTTTCAGGTTAAGTGCAGAGGGCGCCTTCTTTTCGGGTAAAGTGTGGAGGGTGTAGCCACGCCTTCTTTTCAGGTTAAGTGCAGAGGGCGCCTTCTTTTCGGGTAAAGTGTGGAGGGTGTAGCCGTGCCTTCTTTTCGGGTTAAGTGTGGTGGGTATAGCCGCGCCTTCTTTTCAGGTTAAGTGCGGAGGGTGTGGCTAAGCCTTTTCGGGTTAAGTGCGGAGGGTGTGGCCCCGCCTTCTTTTCGGGTTAAGTGCAGAGGGTGTAGCCGCACCTTCTTTTTGGGTTAAGTGCGGAGAATGTAGCTGCGCCTTATATTCGGGTTAAGTGTGGAGTGTGTGGCTAAGCCTTTTCGGGTTAAGTGCAGAGAGTGTGGTCCCGCCTTCTTTTTGGGTTAAGTGCAGAGGGTGTAGCCGCACCTTCTTTTCGAGTTTAGTGCAGAGGGTGTGGCCGCACCTTCTTTTTGGGTTAAGTGCGGAGAATGTAGCTGTGCCTTATATTCGGGTTAAGTGTGGAGGGGGTGGCAGCGCCTTCTTTTCGGTTTAAGTGCGGAGGGTGTAGCAGCGCTTTCTTTTTGGGTTAAGTGCAGAGGGTGTAGCCGCACCTTCTTTTCGGGTAAAGTGTGGAGGGTGTAGCCGCGCCTTCTTTTCGGGTTAAGTGCGGAGGGTGTAGCCGCACCTTCTTTTCGGGTAAAGTGTGGAGGGTGTAGCCGCGCCTTCTTTTCGGGTTAAGTGCGGAGGGTGTAGCCGCGCCTTCTTTTCGGGTTAAGTGCGGAGGGTGTGGCTGCGCCTTCTGTTCGGGTTAAGTGCGGAGGGTGTAGCCGCGCCTTCTTTTCGGGTAAAGTATGGAGGGTGTAGCCGCGCCTTCTTTTCGGGTTAAGTGCGGAGGGTGTAGCCGCGCCTTCTTTTCGGGTTAAGTGCGGAGGGTGTGGCTGCGCCTTCTGTTCGGGTTAAGTGCGGAGGGTGTAGCTGCACCTTCTTTTTTAGGTTAAGTGCGGAGGGTGTAGCTGCACCTTCTTTTTTAGGTTAAGTGCGGAGGGTGTAGCCGCACCTTCTTTTCTGGTTAAGTGCAGAGGGTGTGGCTAAGCCTTTTCGGGTTAAGTGCGGAGGGTGTGGCCCCGCCTTCTTTTCGGGTTAAGTGCGGAGGGTGTGGCTAAGCCTTTTCGGGTTAAGTGCGGAGGGTGTAGCCGCGCCTTCTTTTCGGGTTAAGTGCGGAGGGTGTGGCTAAGCCTTTTCGGGTTAAGTGCGGAGGGTGTGGCCCCGCCTTCTTTTCGGGTTAAGTGCGGAGGGTGTAGCCGCGCCTTCTTTTCGGGTTAAGTGCGGAGGGTGTGGCTAAGCCTTTTCGGGTTAAGTGCGGAGGGTGTGGCCCCGCCTTCTTTTCGGGTTAAGTGCGGAGGGTGTAGCCGCGCTTTCTTTTCGGGTTAAGTGTGGAGGGTGTAGCCGTGCCTTCTTTTCGGGTTAAGTGCGGAGGGTGTAGCCGCGCTTTCTTTTCGGGTTAAGTGCGGAGGGTGTAGCCGCGCCTTCTTTTCGGGTTAAGTGCGGAGGGTGTAGCCGCGCTTTCTTTTCGGGTTAAGTGTGGAGGGTGTAGCCGCGCCTTCTTTTCGGGTTAAGTGCGGAGGGTGTAGCCGCGCTTTCTTTTCGGGTTAAGTGTGGAGGGTGTAGCTGCGCCTTCCTTTCAGGTTAAGTGCGGAGGGTGTGGCCACGCCTTCTTTTCAGGTTAAGTGCGGAGGGTGTAGCCGTGCCTTCTTTTCGGGTTAAGTGCGGAGGGTGTAGCCGCGCTTTCTTTTCGGGTTAAGTGTGCAGGGTGTAGCTGCGCCTTCCTTTCAGGTTAAGTGCGGAGGGTGTGGCCACGCCTTCTTTTCAGGTTAAGTGCGGAGGGTGTAGCTGCGCCTTCCTTTCAGGTTAAGTGCGGAGGGTGTAGCCACGCCTTCTTTTTTAGGTTAGGTTTGGAGGGTGTAGCGATGCCTTCTTTTCGGGTTAAGTGCGGAGGGTGTGTCCACGCTGAACATGCTGATCTTTAAAGTGTGTAAGTGTTGACTTAAGTGCTTGATGGGAGAATTCTATAACTGCACATGTAGGGTTGGCCAGGCAAATCACAGTAACAAGTTAATATGCAATTATGACCTGTCATTTCTTAATGGAAACTATAAAAGCAAAGAAGTTGCTACAAATCATTTATACAACAACAGTGTTGTATAAAGTCAGGCTGAGGACCAAGACCTGTGGTTAGTGATTAAAGTCCAGTCATACTTCACGGTCTGTATAAGCTGCCAAGGTAAGATGGCATGCAAGTCTAGGTTAAATAGTCAGTAAAAAATTAAATGTCAGCCTTTACCCATAATGCAACTGTATACCAGGAGCTAAATACACATACATACAAACACACACAGACACACACACACACAGACACATACACACACACACACACACACACACACACATATATATATATATATATATATATATATATATATTTATATGTACACACACACAAAGACTGACCGTTGGACTAATGTCTGGTTAATGATCTTTGCAATGCACAATGGAGTATTTTTAAAACAAAAACAATGGTTAACAGTAGTAGATTGGCGTGGTATGTAATTTTTCATATCACACAGACATTACATTATCCGCCTCCTTGCCACGCTCTTAAAAACATATAATGGCATGTATTGACCCTTAAATATCATGCTAAAAGAAGCTTCCAAAAGGATGAAGATGGATTCAGTTTGAATCGGGTCATCTCTCTTCATGGAGTCAAACACAGATGTGATACGACTTGTAAAGAGACCACAAGTGGCTTCCTTAACCTGCCTGCATTTTGCATTTAGAGAAATGAGAAACAACACGCATTGTGTGGTTTATAGTATTGCTGCTTCTTTGTGTACATGTATAACAAAAATGACTCCTTAGTATTAATATTTTTGAAAGAAATAATTTGCATGGAATATTCATGAGTTTGGCAGGACATGGAAATGTCATTTGCCAGGGGTAATCTTTTGTTGCCAAGTTAATCACGGCACAAAGATAATACTTAATACTGACGGACACATTTTAAAATGTCACATGTTAATTGATAGTAATACCATTAAAAAAAGGCCAGAACAACTGTGCGATGAGATGCAGAATTCGGTCGATGAGGAGGAAGAATTTGGTTTCGCAGAGCATGTGTGCTGTTGGTTCTTTGAGTAGAATATAGACGTTGATGCAGCAGTGGAGTGACTGGGGTCTTCTACATGGACATATGTGCACTACAGTAATCTTTTCAGAAGAAAACGGACGTTTTTTTAAACTACGGAGTATGTATTCGTCTTTCTGTTTTGACAGAGTGCTAGTATTATGAAGTTTCTGAGAAAATATTCATTCACTTTAGACTTCGGTCAGACTTCTTTATTATATAGTCAGGAGTACAATGCGAGGGACTTGTGCAGAAGGGTTAGGCTCCGTTGAGACTGACAAAAAAAAGTTATCATTTGCTCCTTTTTTAGGCAGAAACACGCCATTGGCTGATCTGCACATCACTTTCTGGATCTGTTGGACCCAGAGATCCAACAGCATAAACTGACAGTTCCTCAGGAGCCAATGAGCATGGACATCGTCTTATTAACAACTGGTATTACAAGTCATCATGAAGTAAAATCCAAGGATGGCTTCAATTGCACACTGTAGCTCCTCTTACTAAGTAATAAGAAACAGAAGGAGCTGCAGGGATAATGAAAAGTATCTGGCAGAGACTGATGTCATGGTCACTGAGTGGCCAGCAATGCAAGGAACCGATAAAATATGTGTAAGTGTGCCTGAAATTACAGAGCGGCTGTAAATAGGGAACGTTTTCTGTGACGGAAGAACAAGAGCAATCAGGAATTCAAAGCTCCTTTAGACAAACAGATTTTTCCGAATCCCATCCGATTCTTAAATAACAGGAAAATTGTGGGAAGTGACTGAATCTAAGTGGTACTGTTTGTGCTATTAAGTACAGGAAGTCCTGAGAGTTAATGGTATGTTGCTTTAGCCTGCTGTAGGAACACCGCTAAAATTTCCCTGGGCTGGAGGGATCGCTATTATATCAGTTATACTGAGAGCAACGTGAGGAGAGTCAATCCGACAGGAACTGGCCAATGTGTGTCTTTCTCCATGGAGCGAGGCGTTTACTCGTGCAGGCTGGATCAAGCAAAAAAGTGTAGCACCATCATCACTGCAAAGACAAGGCACAAGGCAGCACCCAAAACTTGAATTAAAGTGGCCTGCGATTTGGCATTTCCACAGCTGATTAAGAAGCACTGTATTGTATCTCAGCAGTGCATTGTGGGAGATGGGTGACTGTTGTAATATAGTGTCACAAATCAGATCACACTGGACTGCAGCCAAGGCTGTCTACTGGGTGGATCTGGACAATCACCATCCTGATTAAAGTATAGATGGTGTTTTCATGTCATGCTGCAGTTCCAATAGCTTCCATTATCACAAGGTGTTTGCTCGCTGGCATATGGTGCCCAGACTGAAACGGGCAGTACCCAGGGAGTAAAGTGGTGACAGATGGCGCTTGGGTGGTGGGCTGGCAGAATAGGCCAGCAGGGGCATGAGAAAGCTGGCCTCACTGTCACAAAATCTCAAACTTTGATCAGGCTACAGAGGAAATTGGGTCCTCAACAGCTTTATAGACAGCAGACTGCAGAAGAGGTGTACAAGACTATAAAATGACTTGTATCCTTCCATAACTCCTCATTATATGAATACAGTATTATAGAAATCATTCTCTCTCTCTCTCTCTCTCTCTCTCTCTCACACACACACACACACACACACACACACACCCATAACCAAGCTTCCTAGAGTAAAAGAACTTAGGGGATTTCTTTTTTTCTTTCTCCAGTCTTTAATTTGTTTTCCACAAAGTCCTACATTGTGAGCTCCTTATTGGGCTCTGGACGGGCCTGATCTAATTCCATCTGTGTTTGACGTGACTATTATACAAGTTCTCCAGACAGCGTGATGAGCTCATTTTTAATTTGGATTATTCAAACAGTATGATATGCTGGTATACTCAATCAGTACTGCATATTTGGGGTCTATTGAAATCCCCCAGAAGATGTTCTTTAAAAACGTGTTTTGTTGTTAAAGGCATACAAAATAAGACACAGGTTTTATCCATTTTGGGGAGGTTTCAGCAAATAGACATATTACGTAAAAGAAAATAAAAGTGTCAATCAAATTAATTTACTGTAAGCAGAGTTACACTATAGCACACATGTTTTTTATGTGCTAAAGTGAATACACATAATATACAGTAATGGAAAGCAGACTTTAAATAGTGAAATGAAATTAAACAAGGTATTTAGGATGCGGGTTGATAGTTGCAAGCACATAGAGACACACATGCACATGAAAAATGATTAAAAGTTTGACAGTGGTTACAGGCAGCACCTGAGTTATAGGAAATAAAAATAAAATATAAATGTTTTAAAAAATAGGAACATATAACATATTACTAATTATGATTCTGGATGAAGATCATGAAATGTACAATTAATGCTATTAAAAGTTCGTTGTTGTTGGGAAATCTTGTGATTTTACGGTATTGTTCCTTCAGGCATCGTTTGGTTGTTTTCGACAAAAAGGCAACAGCAATGCCTGACAGAACCGCTCGACAAACAGCAAACTAGACTGAGATCCTTTTTTTGTAAAGAGGAGAGGACCTCGGAAGACGAGGTTTATTCAGTAATAGATGTTCATACCAAGAATAATGTTGAAAAAACAGCAGACTTTTGAGATTTCTGCAGGAGCTGTTAGCGTCTGCTCAGACCTCAAAGGATCTCTTATAAATTGGGAAAAAAGACTTCCCTGTCAGAAAGATATTTGTTTCCTTTACAGATTTTTTTTTCCCCCTTGTATTTTCTCACGACTGTTTACTTCAGCCGTGCCATCTCATAGATTGCCAGCCTAAGCCTCTTACTGATGCTCTCCTGATTTTTGACACCTGTCGGCATTTCCGTAAGCAGATCAAAAGACAGTAAACTAAGAATTAATCTTGAATATGTTTACAGCACGAACAGGGAATCTGATTTACCGTTCCTTTGATTTGACAAAAGAAGCGCCGCAAATCACACGCGTTTTCCAAGTAGCCATTTATAGTTTAGATGATCAAATAGCGAAGAGGTGGAGAAAAAAGGGGGGTTTCGAAATCAATTAGGAGAAGTGTGGCCCTGGTGATTTTGAACACTAATGAGGTGTGGAGAGATAGCTCAGGGCAGTTGAGAAGAAGCAAGCCATTGGGAATCCATCAGAGGGAAAAATTTGGGACTGACAATTAAAAAGCCTGGATGTGGCAAGGGAGCAGCTGGTGCTGATTGGGTTTCCGTGAGCTATCTAGCTCCTGTGAAATATGTTGCTTTTGCATTCAAGAAATTCTACAGTAAAACACAGTAAAAGACACTGAAAAAAAATCACTTTCTCTGTGTTGTTTTGTGCTGTTTCCCCATAATTAAACAATTCACCACCTCCACGTTAGTTGCGATCAAAATACCTTTCCACTACTTAGGCATTCCTACCAAAATTATTTTACTACCAATGGAACAGATGGAAATACAAAGCAAATATGGAAGGAATTCATGATATTCCAATATTTTCCTGTACTAATGTGCTTTTAAAATGTCACATTTAATACTTTGTACAGTTTATTCAAATTGTATAAAAGGATTAATATTCTTTTGGAAAGTATAATAATAATAATATAAAAGAGAATATACAAATTCATTTTAAGCAGTTTAAAATGTTCAGGGATTGAGCAGAACCTTATCAGATAGATTAAGGTGCTTTTAATTCTATCAATGCCACATTGGTTAGCAAGTCTAAATTATAATCAGATCTTTCGGTTTATAATGAAAATATGATTGCATTTTGCCTGCCATCTGTTTCTGTGTGCACATGTAAATCTCATAAATTGAATAAATAAATTACCAGACAGGATTCTGTAAGATATAATATGAGGTAACCTGCTAGACCATAAGTCAAATTAACTTGAAAATGAATAAAAGAACACATAGATACATACATACATACTGTACATACATACAGTACATACGTACATACATACATATATACATACATACATACATACTACAGTACATTACAGAAACCGAACTGCATGATTTCTGTGCATTTCTGCATGATTTTTATCCAATCATAGGCAACTACAACTGATACTCGACTTGTTTTTATTTGTTGACAAAAGTGTCAGTAAATCTTCATTCATAGTTTTTGGTATCATAATTTAGTTTTATTTTCATCTTGTTTTCATCAATTAAAAAATTTTGTTTACGTAAAATTTTTGTCATACTGTAGTTTTCATAAACACATCTAGCACTGCGTGAAAGTCATGTTCTGTGAAATGCAGTCTCAAGGGAAAGGCCATGTTTTCTGTGGTAAGTAGGGAATTCTTGATATATGGGTCCCACAATTTAGTTGAAATTATTAAACTTCTGACTTGATTTGCCTACTAAAGTCAGACTGCATTGATAGGCAATAAGTTCTATTTGACTGTTAGTTTATTGTGCGTAATTTTTCTCCTTTTATGTCTAATGTAGTAAATATCACAATATTTATCGCAATTTCATAAGTGCATTGTGATTTTTTTCAATATTGTGCAGCCCTAATTAAAATGGACACCAGTCAAGGGAACTTCAGAAGAGATAACTCATGCCTTACGATATTAAACAGGATCCAAGTCAGTCAAATACTTCTCGTACAGAAAAATCATAGAAAAAACATTTTTGTAATTTCTTTGAGGAACTCCCTTTATAAACAGAAGACATCCATTCTACCCTAAATCATATTTTACAATATCTAAATTAACCAGGACTGTACATCTTGGAGGACACCGACAATATGCATCTCCAAAAATAAAATTACAGTAATAAACATGCGGGTTGCAAAAAATAAATATGTAGAAATTTGAGTTCTCAAAATTGTTTGTAAAGACTGACTCTGAAAACAACATCTCTGTGATTATACTTCTATTCTAAAATATATCATCAATAAAGAGCATGAAGCCTATGCCAGGCTGCACAAGTCACAAGGTGGAGAAGCCCCGCCCACATGAGAGACCCACCAATCACAGGGGTGTGCACATGTCGGGCAAACATATCTTTATGGGGACCCCTCATTCATTTCTATGGGAGAAATGCTGACGCTAACTACGACAACATTAACCCCTACCCAGCCCTAACCATAACCATAAGTAACCAAGCAAAATGCAAGAGTTTTTGCATTTTTAGTGTTTTCATTGCAGCCACAGATTTTTATTAAATTTAGTATTTCCTAATGAAGAACAAGAATCTGGTCTTCAGTATTCAATGGGTATTTATCACATTGTGGGGACATTGTGTCCCTGTAAGGTAAGGTATACCTGCTGACACACATACACACACACACACACATACACAATAGGTCATGCAGAGACGCCAAGTCAGAGTGTGGGGAAGTTAAGATGAGGCAATAGGACTATCTACTGAGGCATCGTCACCTTTATTCACCATGCTGACCTATACATAAATAATGGATAGGATGGATGGAATTTCTTAAATAACAAAATTATTATAACTGATTTCTTCTCAATAAAGGTAAAAGGAAGAAAGTCAGTTTCATGGTCTGTTGAACCTGAAATAGCCTTGATGCCTCCAACACCTGAAATAGCCCAGGGGCCACTGACACCTGAAATAGCCCAGGGGCCACTGACACCTGAAATAGTCTACAGGAACACTGACACCTGAAATAGCCCAGGGGCCATTGACACTTGAAATAGCCCAGGGGCCACTGACACTTGAAATAGCCCAGGGGCCACTGACACCTGAAATAACCCAGGGGACACTGACACCTGAAATAGCCCAGGGCCCTCTGACACCTGAAATACCCCAGGGACCACTGACACTTTAAATAGCCCAGAGGCCACTGAGTACGTTAATGTGTCTCTGTAGATGACTAACAAATAAAAGTGTGAAAATACTAAATAACAATTTTAACGTGCCTGTGTGAAAACTGGAGGTAAGCTTACCTAAGGCCGGCACCTGGCAGCCGCTCGATGGCACGGTTACGTTGAGCATATCATTGGCGGCAGTGTCTGGATAGAGAGCTCTTTGCACATCATGCTCGCTGTCAGTCTGGTCACTTTCTTCATGACCGCTGTCTTTAAGGCTGTTACCTTCCATGTCCTTGAATGTCGATGTGCTGCAGTGTGACAGGGGGAAGCTGATTTACCATAATGGTGAAGTTCTCTCAGATACGATTTCCCACACCTTTCTCTTCATGTTCCTCGATCTCATGCATATTCACTGGCGTTTCTTATAAGCAAATTGCATTTGATCATTTCATTGTATGTGGGGATCAATTAACTATAAAGGACAGCACACACTGAACTTAGTGGTGACTGTACTACACCAGGGCATCAGTGGGCCGTGGTTATTTAAAATTTTTTTATGGTGTTTTGGACTGAAGCACCATAATTACATTGTTTGAAGGGAGCAAGCATAAGATAGATATGGCATGGAGGATATTTAAATAGCTACATAAAGAGACAGACAGGAAGATATAATTCATCAGTATTGATGTTTAGAGATATCATTGGTTTAGCAGGAAATATTAAAGAAAATTAAAGAAATATAGGACAAAATGAGGATTTTTCATTGAAAACCCACCTTTTAATGAGATGCGCTCTACTGTTTACATAGCTGGAGTCGATCGAATAATTTTCCGTCTGTAAAACAACAACATGACATGTTAATTATCATTCATCTTAAGTGCACACGTAACCACAAATAGTAATCACTGGAAAGATACCAACGACAAATTCTACTCATGAGCAGGACAGACCAAAAAATATTTTAATAAAAATTTTCCCATTTAATCTTTTGAAACAACTAGAATATTTATATTACAAAACACTTCTGCTAAAATATCTAATTATGTTTGACTTTGACTGTTTCTGAAAAGATTAATTCAACCACAATATTAATGTCTACAATTGCTGTATTAGCACCAAAAATTTATAGGATTTCCCCTATGCCAGCTGCACTCAGTAGTCACTCTATTAGGTGCCCCTATGTAATACATTAACCACTCCGATGGCTGACAAGAAAGGCATTGAGAGATCCCTTTCTGCACAACTGAGCTGTTATTTTTGCAGTTGTGGCATTCCTGTTCGCTTATACAAGTCCTCCTCTGACTTCTCTCATTAGCAAGGTGTTTTCAGCCATAAAACTGCTGCTGACTGGATGCTTTTTCATTTATGTTATCATTCTCTATAAACTCTAAATGCAGAAAAATGTGGAAATCCCAGGTGGGTGGTTGTTTCTGAGATCTCCGTACCACCAGGCCTGGCACCAAAAATGACAACACTTTTAAAATGACTGGACTCATGTGTCTTTGTAATACTTAGCCACACAATGGACTTCTCAACGCTCTATCTATCTATCTATATCTATCTATCTATATCTATATCTATCTATCTATCTATCTATCTATCTATCTATCTATCTATCTATCTATCTATCTATCTATCCATCCTTTCATAGACTGCCCCCATGTCAGTTTACCCTGCATAAGACATAAATGTTTGTGGTCTATCTCTGAAATCTCTTGCCAAAGTTGGCGGCATAGGGTTCCAGTTGTGATTTTTTTGTTGTGGGTAATCTCCAGTCCCAGTCAAATAGATAAGGAGATGATACTCTGAATATGTGCATATGGACCTCATGTGTTTCCCCATCATATTAACACCAATCAGGGTACTATCAGTGGTCACAGCAAGAGTCAAGCCATTTCAAATCACGAGGCGTTTTAAAATCTACAAATATTTCCAAACTGCTAGACACCCCCCTCCGGTATGTCCCTCTCCATGAGCTCTTAGGTTTTAAGTTTCTTTGATCTTCACCTTCCATTCAACAGGAACCAAAGCACACAATGACAAGCATCTGTGGTTACGGAAGTCGAACCGTCACCTTCACGTCTTTTTCTTGATGTGTTTTGACATTTTCATAAGACATGTCATGTGGTTTTTGTATTCAATTGACAATGGTGGTTTTGACACAGTATCTTGTAACTCATGTAGCTCAGTCCATCAGAAGTCTTTGAAACATTTTTTTTCCCAACAATGCGGGTTGGATATCCTTGCAGTTTACTGATATAAGGTATGAGGTGATAGCCTTTTGGTCATAGAATGAATACTAAACATTTCATGTTAGTCCTGAGAACAGAATGACGACAAAAGCTCTCAGCCACATCGCTTTGTCAAGTGGTTCTGCTCTTTTTCACAATGGGAAGATGACTCCGGCTCCGTTGGATACTGGTATATACTGGGAGCAAGGATTTACATTATCTCTGCATCACATGCATGCAATGTATGCTTTTAAAATTAGCTATTGCCTTTAAAATGTGAGTATTACATTCATTTCCCAAAAGCCTATGCAGTTCAGGGTGACAGTCAGCCTAGGAACCAGAGGGCACTAGGCTTGCGGATACCCAAGCACACAGACATAGCTGGGGAGCATACCCTGGGCAGGATACTCTGAGGAGGATGCCCTGGGCAAGATCCCCTGGGCGGGATACCCTGGGCAAGATCCCCTGGGGAAGATCCCCTAAAGTAGATACCCTAAGGAGGATACCCTAAAGTAAATACCCTAAGGAGGATACCCTGGGGAGGATACCCTAAAGTAGATACCCTAAGGAGGATACCCTGGGGAGGATACCCTAAAGTAGATACCCTAAGGATGATACCCTGGGGAGGATCCCCTAAAGTAGATACCCTAAGGAGGATACTCTGGGGAGGATCCCTTAAAGTAGATACCCTAAGGAGGATACCCTGGGGAAGATCCCCTAAAGTAGATACCCTAAGGAGGATACCCTGGGGAGGATACCCTAAAGTAGATACCCTAAGGAGGATACCCTGGGGAAGATACCCTAAAGTAGATAACCTAAAGAGGATACCCTGGGGAGGATCCCCTAAAGTAGATACCCTAAGGAGGATACCCTAAGGAGGATCCCCTAAGGAGGATCCCCTAAAGTAGATACCCTAAGGAGGATACCCTGGGGAGGATACCCTAAAGTAGATACCCTAAGGAGGATACCCTGGGGAGGATACCCTAAAGTAGATACCCTAAGGAGGATACCCTGGGGAGGATACCCTAAAGTAGATACCCTAAGGAGGATCCCCTAAAGTAGATACCCTAAGGAGGACACCCTGGAGAGGATACCCTGGGGAGGATACCCTAAAGTAGATAACCTAAGGAGGATACCCTGGGGAAGATACCCTAAAGTAGATAACCTAAAGAGGATACCCTGGGGAGGATACCCTAAAGTAGATACCCTAAGGAGGATACCCTGGGGAGGATACCCTAAAGTAGATACCCTAAGGAGGATCCCCTAAAGTAGATACCCTAAGGAGGACACCCTGGAGAGGATACCCTGGGGAGGATACCCTAAAGTAGATAACCTAAGGAGGATACCCTGGGGAAGATACCCTAAAGTAGATACCCTAAGGAGGATACCCTGGGGAGGATACCCTAAAGTAGATACCCTAAGGAGGATACCCTGGGGAAGATACCCTAAAGTAGATAACCTAAAGAGGATACCCTGGGGAGGATCCCCTAAAGTAGATACCCTAAGGAGGATACCCTGGGGAGGATACCCTAAAGTAGATACCCTAAGGAGGATACCCTGGGGAGGATACCCTAAAGTAGATACCCTAAGGAGGATACCCTGGGGAGGATACCCTAAAGTAGATACCCTAAGGAGGATCCCCTAAAGTAGATACCCTGGGGATATGCACACTATGGACAATCTAGAGTTTCACTTTACCTAACCTCATGTCTTTGACTTGCTGCAGGAAACTAACACCCAAATGATGGAAAGAACATGCAAACTCCATACACCGAATGGAGGCTGGATTCAAAGCCCTAATCATGATGATTGGGATTCCAAACCACAAAGTCATTGTTTTTCCCTGGATATACATAGTAAACTATAATATGCATTATTCTGACATTATAGGCATAACTATTTCATCATGCTAGACATCATTGTAAATGTGTTCCCTTACATCCTACAAATGAATAGCAGATACGGTGATTTAAAGAGAATCGGCAGACTGGCATGTCCATATTTGTTTCCTTAAGCGGTTCCCTGGCTATATTCTCCCCTGTCACTAAGGTGTTGCTGAACTGAATTCCTGCTTTCTAGTGGAGTGAGTGGGCCAAGACAACTCTGTCATTATTTGTAACATATTCCAGCTAGAAAACATGGTTTTGTCAAGAATATAGTTAAGGACAACTTGCCAGAACACATTATGTTCGTACACTGCTCCACATAAACAAAAAACTGAGTCACTTCTTTTCAACTTCCTTTCATGCCCAGTAGTCTGCTACTCTTTGCGTCATTACATTCAGAATTGGGTACTGCTTTGTATTATGACAAAATTTTGTATAACAGTCCACCCACAATATCTGATTTTTCATTAAAACTTAATGATTACAGGATGCCTATCGCTTCAGATGTTCTGTATTACTCTGCTTGACCCCTCCTTCTCACTCGTGCATCGTTGTGTCCAAATTATTATTTACTGTCGGATGAGAATTTGCTTTATGAGTAGTGGCTCATGCTTAATGCATGAATGTTGCTGACAGCTACCTCTGAGTACATTTGAAACTGGGTCTTGTTTCACTTCTGGCCATACAGTGGTTTCATTTCAAGACTGGGTATAAGGGCACATTTTTCAGGGTGACCAGTGTTTGGTTGGTATTTAACAACCCAAAGTTTAGTAACTGATGCAAGTAAATGTCTGTGACTTCTGTGCCATTTGATCGCAGTTGGACAGAAGCAGACAGTGAATCGTGCTGTCACACTGATTGCTGAAGGGGAGACTGTAAACTGAGGGCTGGATAGGAGCCGGGGGGGGGAGGGGATTGGGGGGGGCGACTGCACTGCTCATGCTGACGGACTTCTCTACTGCACATGACTACAATCAGATCATCTCAGATCATTTCAGACAGCTCGCCCTGCAATCTGATTCGTCTGCCTTATAGAAGACTGGCTCTATGGTCCTTATACAGGTGTATTCTTTGTGTTTGCAATTCAAGAAATATACATATGGGCTATTGGTACATATGTGCGTGTGCATTTACTAAGCATGCATAGGATAGGTTTCTTGTCCTCGCAATTTGACAATGATGCCATATTAAGGTACGTTTAACCTATTCAATAAAAATACATGCAAATAACAATGTGAAGAGACACACAAACAAACAAAGATTAGGTGTGCTTCATACACTGTCTAACCACAGAACAGCAGCCGAATCTCCCATCAGAGTAACTTTATATGCATATGCCCTAGTTTAAAACTTCATAACTGAGTAATGGAAAAACTGGGCGAAGACACTGTGATTATACTGGATCCTCGGGTCATAAATAATGCGTATGATGGGTCCTGAAAGCTTCCTGCATCCGGTTCCAGAAAAACCCTAAATAATGCAATGAGATGTGGTTTTGCATATCAAAACAGGCTGAGAAAATAAAAACTTGGTTTTTGCGAAGCATAAATTGGCTTGATTTTCTCTAATCCCCTCGATGTCTAAACCAAAGAGTGCTTACTTCCTATAGGCGGGAGCTCAGGACTCATCGTCTGGATGTTTGGGAAATAAATTTGAGTACCTCATCCCAAATCCCACAGCGTCCGTTTTGTATTACCTGAAGCAGACAGAGAACAATTCCCCAAACAGACACTGAGGTCCTGAGCAAAGCCGTAAAATTTAATCTATGCCGGCAGATTACTTGCCTGCTGATTCCCTCAGAAATGATAGCTAAGCTAAAGTTAAAAGGCTAAAGATTTTTGCCTCAGCAAAAGTTGCTTTCAAATGCACTTTTCAGCAAAAATGCGAAACTAAAACTGTTATTTTGAAATGAATGTTTATGTGTATGATTATTCAACCCGAAAAGCACAAGCAGGCTGCCTATAAACAGCTGCTGAATTTTCAAATTCAGAAAATATAATCTACACTAAGTCAATGTAAAAATAAAAATGAAATGAAATGCACACTATAATATAGAACTAGGCAGTATTTTTTAAAAACAGATACCACATGACATGGTCACATACTGTATTTGCATACAGACTACTCTGAACTATTTTTTTCTCTCCTTGTACCTGCATTTTAAAGATTTTCTTACTGCAGATTCAACAACACGATATGTCAAACCAGCCAACAACATCATTTTGAAAGCAATTCTTCTTGTCATGCAGTTTTCTTGGGGGCTTTCATGAGGATGTGGTATCTTTTTATGGGTCTTTTCTATGAAGAGTTGCAAAATCCCATCACTCAGTCTGAGGAGAAAGCCATCCTGCACAGGCCAATCTCACCAGAAGATGGAATGAGTTGGGCTTGTTATTGACTTATTTTACTACGATTTAAGAAAGTGCATAAGTCAGCACTACCGGTTGCATCACTACCAGTCTAGCAAGTATAAGATGCAGGCAGAACATCATCATCTTTCACTAATCCTGACATGGTGTCGATTTGATTAAACAAATTACATTCACACTGAGTCTTGGCTGGTGGAACATCACAGACACTCTGATGCAATTACAACACCCCTGGCCCACGCCCCTCAGGTACATTTAAGAGAAAGTTTCAATCTGTTCCTAGAATTGGAAACTTATTTTTACAAATGTTTTTTAAGCTTTTGCTAAAATAGGGTAAATAAATTATTTAAGAAACCATGAAAGCTATTAAATTAATAAACACAATGATACATCCAATGCCAGCCCAACATCCCTTACAGCATGTCTAGGTTTATTTTCTGCATATGCCAGTAACGCTCTCAGATTAATACTTAGTAATTTATATCTGATTTACAGGGCTTAGTGTAATTGTTTTTTAAAAAAATACTGCTGATCCTGATAAACTTGAAGTGACAGAGGAAATTAAGACATGATTATAAACAGTATACTAATGTGTCTATGTACTTTTCGGGAGGTAATCTTTTCCTTTCCCAAAGGAGCAGATTCTCCATCCTGTGTGCCGTTCACGAGAGGCCCTCTGTACCTACAATCACACATCACATCACACAGAGGCTGGATGACTGCTAGCTATTGTCCATGAAGCTCCGACAGCCAGGCATCAGAAAAGAAACACTTAACAAGCAGCTGCTGAGACGAACAAAGCCTTAAATTTGATAGCGTTCTCTCTGTCTTTTCTCATCACAAAATACTACTGATTTCATGAAATCCTACATAGAGCACAGAGTGTATGTGCTATGTAGCTGCTAATACAGCTTTTGATATTTGTAGTACTGTAATAATACTGTGTGTGTGAGTATATATATATATATATATATATCACTGGCCAATTTATTAGGAACACTGATATATTTGTGATATGGCATGGTTGTTGGTGCTCTTGTTGGTGTATTTCAGAAACTGCTCATCTCTTCGGATTTTCCTGGGACACTCTCTTCAGCTTGATTACTTCAACTGTTGCCTCCAGATATACCAGTCGAGCATCACTTAAATGCCACAGAGTATTGCTGCGTATCATCTACATCCCTTTATGGCCGCTATTTATCTATTTTCTGATGTCTACTTCCATCAGGATGATGCAACACAAAGCAGCAGGCACCTCAAACTGCTTTCATGAAAATGACAAAGATGCCAGTGTTCTTTAGTGGCCTCCCCAGAAACCTGATCTGAATCCAATAGAACACCTCTTGGATGTGGTGGAACTCAAGATTATTATTGTAAACAAACCTAAAACGATAATAAAACCTAAACTGAAATGAAAACAAACCAGTAAACTAAGTGAAATTAAATTTTAAAAAATTGCCAGATTTGCTGCTTAAACCCCTAGTGAGCAGAAATTACAATTTGTGGTTTCTCTTTTTTAACATCTATTTTTTTTATTTAAATCAAGCCTGTAAACAGGCTGTCAGCCTATACTGACCTATGAGAATTCCCTCCTCTACATAATGAACGGTAAACATAGTGTTTCAGTGTCTGAAACTGCTGAGCTCCAGGAAATTTCACAGGAGACACAATGACGCGCATTTAAAAAAAACGGAGAAAATTACGTTTGTCCTTGTGTTTCAGACAAAGAGATTAAACCTGGTCGAGCTAGTAGCAAATGTGAAAGCAGAGTGTGGAACCATTTTGAGTACGGCACAAGCTCTAAGGACACCACAAATTTGCCAATACAAACATGCTTATGAAGAGGTTGAAGATTATACCATACATTATAATAAAAATGTGCGTACATTCCAGTAAACATAGGTTCATACTGCGATTAGTTGTAGGAATCAAAACCCCGACTGTGAAAACAGATCAAGTGATCTGATCATGAGTTGTATGATTAAATTATGTAGCTTAGCAACTTGAACATATAGTTTTGTTCATATGACTTCAGTTTACAGTAGCAGCATCAGGAACACCTGACGACACAGTAATAGTAGTAAGTAATAGGCTTACTCTCAACTTCAATATGACAAAAAGTGACTATAATGAAAAACAGTACCGTTACATGGAAAGAAATAGTTGGCTAACTGATGTTTGTTTTTCAATCGGTAATTGCTATCCATCGTATTAACAAAAGCAGACACATAACAGTAAATGAAATTTAACCCTCTTATATCCCTTTTATATGGAAAGCCTATTAATTGGAATTACAGTATAGATAGCATTTACAGTCATTTTAACTGACATGATAGCCAACCTGCGTCTCACAGAGACATTACAGTACAGGTAAGTCCTGAGAGTGAAAGCCTGAAAGTCCCAATTATGAGCCAATTAAATATATTTTACTGTTACTCCAGAAACAAATACTGAAGAGGCACACTTGACCTCAGAGTGGTTAGGGTGTAATTAAAGTCTGCCATAACTACGTGTCTGGCACGCATAGCTACAAACAAAAAATTGATTTATGAATGAAAGTATCAATTATAATACAATTGTAAGGTGTACTGTTACTCTTGAAACAAACATTAACGTGTGATTGTAAAAAGTAACCACAGAGAAGTTGCTTCCAGCTGTCACGTTCACAAATATTAGCCCTGAAAATGATTTATACATCACAGGTAAGACGTGGTCACACAACTGGGAGCATGGTTTACTGAAACGGAGTTGGAAATTGCATAACCGCAAAGAACAAGGACCAAGACTGAAGATAAAGTTTAGGGCATTTTTTTTTTATCACGATTAATCGCATATGTAGTCACATAGCAACACAATTTAAAAAAAAGGTTTTACAGTCTCTACATATTCAGTACTGAAATTTCTTTATTTTTTAAAGTGAAATCAGTGCTTGAAGTAGGCAGGTATTCACCGGTACACAGTACCAACACCTCATTTTTTTCTATTTCAGAGTATTAGCACCTCTCCATGCATCCGCATGCATCCACGCAATCATAGAGACAATAATGCATTACGAATTTAAAATGAAGGGTAACGTATTAACTTTGACAGCCCTAGTTAAAATTACATCCCCCAGACAAACCATAACTGCATGTGTGTCTAACGGGGCTCTCTGGCCAATACAGTTTCTCGAAAATTGAATTGGGGATTGGCTGTGGGAGTTGCTGGTTCTGTTACTCAGTTATATGGTTATACGGTTCTGTAAAATCCTTGACCCAAAGTTCAAAATGTCAGCCGTTGTAGAGTTAACCTGCTCCATGAACAGATGGCCATTGCTACGACGTGACTAAGAGAAGTGTTAGAAACATACATTGTTAAGGCTAAGCCCTTAGACTTACAATGCTCATTAGAACAGTGCCACCATCCATAATACATTTTGTGCTCCCTGTTTTCATATGAGTGCTTCCTTATTTTAACTAAACCCTGACTAAACTAAAAATTAAACTAAATTATATCGTTTCGTTATATAATTACAGAAATTATAAATTACGGTAAAATGGCCTTTGGATGCAATCATTTCAACATGGTCAGAATCTCTAGCGGATACTACCAGCCCCGTGCTGAGTGTGTTTTAACAAAGAATTTGGCTATTCTGAGAACAAAAGCTAATCCTACCCAGCATTATCATTGTGTACCTAGTAAAGTGACCGTAAGTGTATATAAACGTCAATTTTTATATACAATTATATTTGTTTCTTACAGTCGTTATATTACCTTTTATTATTCATATTTAATCACATTATGATGGTGATTATTATTATTATTATTATTATTATTATTAATAATGATAATAATAATAATAATGATGATGATAGTAATGCCTTTCCACATGACCATAACCCACTTTTTACCAATTTAGCTGCACATAATAACTGACAGTCTCCGATACGCAGCCTTGATCCATTCAGGGAAGTCACGCTAATCCTGTCTAAAGGGAAGTCTTCAGGATTACTGCTAGTCCTCCAAATTAAACCAAAAAGTCAGCTTTCTCTTTTTGCTCATACAAGCAAGAGCTTCACATGGCCTTCATAAGGGGATCCCAGAGTTTTTTTCCTCTACATGGACCAATTTTGAAGATTTAAATGACACCATAGATTAGAATTAGGGACTATGGCGGTATCCTTTGTACAAAACTGGAATATGCATGTATAAATCCTCAAAGTTTCTTTCTAAAATACTCTGTTGTGATATCTAGCCAGACAATGCGGTCAGAAAACAGTAATCAGGTAGCCTGTCCCTTTGTCCGCCTTGGTCAGCCATCCTCTTTAGATGATATTATGTGCCTTTCTTTCCAAGTGCCACAGTCAATCCCAAAGAGATCCCTTCCTCCTCAACCCCAGTAACTAGTTGCCAACACATGATTCCCACTTTTTAAATGACTATCCACATGAATAAAACATTTAATAATGATATACTGACAAAACAGAAAGAACCAGATGCTCTTTATTTAACAGTTCTGGATTTTTTTCTCTTAAATGCAAAAAAAAAGCATATTATTATATTATTACTAGATGTCTGACTCTAACTAGCTAACTAACAGCGAGGAAGACTATGAATGATATGTAGTAAAAACATGCAGAGGTCATCATACACAGAAGCAATAGTAAAGCCGTACTGAGCTATGACTAAGAAGACAGAATGCTGTTTAAGAGCCAACAATCAGGAGAGAATTTTTTGCTACTGGCTGGCATGGTCTATGTGAGTGAGTAAGCATGAATGAGTCACAGCTGACTGTTCATGTGTGCTTACTATTAATGTTCCTGTCATCTCGCTTTTGGCTAATGATCCCTCTGCACTTGTTTAGTCAGAACAGCAGAACAGGCCCCATAGTGCCTCCCTGCAGACACTACATCCACGTCATTACAGCAGCAGAACAAGTAGTCGTCTCCACATATTTTTGTTCACAATGGCACGGTTTTCGCTCCAGTTAATACTGGATTAGGAACTGCAGACATTTTGGAGGGGAGACAGGAGCAGAATCTTCTGGCAGCATTGCCAATGTTATTTATTCGCTCCATATTTTATACTACAAGACAACCCCTTACACAGACAAACCTTGTACCAACTGAAGACATAAATTCTACCAAAAGAGACGTTATGAGCATTTTTAAAAATTATAAGAAAACACAAGTAACGAGAAGTAAGAAATAAGTATTCCTGCTGGGCACTTTCCCTCTTATACCGTGAAGAAAAGTGTCAAGCTACAGCTGGTATTTTGACAGTAATGGTTAGTTCTTGCATCATTACCATCTCCTTCCGTCCATTTTTTAGCCAATTATTCTCATTTGACAGAGCTGACTTATTTTGAGAATATACTGCACCCGCAACACTATAGTGATAAATGAGACAACATTAAATAGTATAGTTGTTTTTAAGATGGCTAGAGAAATGAAAAGACATGATTACAATACCAATAGCAAATGCCTATAATGACAGCATTTGTTATTCTGAATTTATTCAAGTACATGTGTAGTTAAAACAGGCAGAGCCCAGTATGTCAGAGTGGAGGCTAGAGAATGAGATAAAGTGTGGGAGTGTTGGTTAGGATGCAGAAACGGAAGCAGCAGGTGAAACTAGACTTGCTAAAATGATAAATATCTCCCTACACAAGGCAGCCCTGCTAATTTCCTGGGTTTATAAACTGATAGGATACACAAAGCAGATCTCCAAGACATACCTATCCTGTCTTTTCATCCAGTTGTATAAGAACAAGAAAGATAGAAGACACTGTCACGTTACATTGTTTATAATTGCACACGCAGTATTGACACATTCCTACTTCAGATCATTGCTAGCCTTGCATTTGGGGAAAATTGAATCCTGTTGCTTCCAAACGTGTAAAAAATAAAATATTCTAACTCAAATCATAATTATACTTTGTTAGCATTTGGGAGAGGGGGGGGGTACTTTGAAATAAAGTCATTTCCAGATTTTAAAAAGATGTCCTCCCAATGGAAATATTTGACTCCGGACTCCTCATCTTTCAGAGGCAAACAGACAAAGAAACAGGCCCAGCTGAAAGGCACCTCCGTAAAAAGATACAACCCAAAATATCCAGAGATTCTACAATTCTACAAGAAAGCAGAAGTCAGTATGAAGTGCATGGAAGTTTTGGGTTCTGTTGAGAGGGATGACTAAACCTGCGAACTCGCCGTTAGAGATTTGGCTTTGAGCGCCTGTTTCACAGCGCTTCCGTCCGTCACCAGGCACCTTTCATGAAATGCCTTCCTGAAGTATTAACGGCATGAAGAGACCAACAAACCTTCCTTAGGAAAAGCAACTGGTCGCTATGGCTTTGTTAGGAAATATAGGCCAATCTTTTTCAATCCTATTAATTGTTCTTTGATGTCAGCAAAATCTGTGCTAATGAGAGCTGAGAAATGAAAAAAAAAAAGTGAAAAAAGACATTTAATGAAGCTACTTCCTCTCTCCTGTGGTCTGATTTCCCAAGACCATAAAATCTTTATTTTGTCCTGACAGCATATATAGTCTAAAAAAAGTTTTTGTACAACAATACAATTGTCACTGGAAACAAGCCATATTAAGTTCAGTATTGGGTACTGACACACAGACATATGTACACGAGAGCAGAAACTGGAACCACCAGTTTTCCTAAACAGCTTTCAGTTGTTAAAGACGTACCTGCAGGAAAACGAACAAAAAAAATAGGCAGGGGGATTTGAAGTTATTCTCCTGTATGTACAATGTAATAAATCTGACTACTGAGAAGCCATGTTTGTCCAAGATGAAAAATAAATTAAATGAAAAAAAAACACTGAATTAAGTTATGAAAATTACTGCTAGCTGCACTGTCGTGCTTCTCTTGTCACATAAAGATGTGTTTATACATGAAGTGTTTGTACTAACGTCTTTAATTAATACTCAAAAAACAATGGATCCTTTCACCAGCCCTGCCATCGCACAGGTTCTGTAAAAAGTAGTTTACCAAAACAAATAATGAAATTCAGAAACTCTGAAGAATGATCTGGACATACTTGGTTTTATGGATGGCATGACAATCAAACTGCAAAGGAGTTTCTCAGTTAAACACCCATGAACAAAATAAATTATTCTATTCTAAACTTTATTCTAAACTCATTTCTCTTGTAGAGGTTTTGAATGAATCTAAATAAAGTTGTTGCTGTGATTTATTACAAAACTTTTACTTCCCTGATCCTGTCGTGTGTTATCAGTGGGAAGTTGGATGGATAGATGGGCAGATATATTAATATTCATATAAAAGTGGGTTAACAGAGTTAGCACCACATTGGTATGAACTTTGAACAAAAATGAACAAAAATGACGTATTTTTGGGTAAATAAGGAAAATGGTTGTTCTATTGTCCTGTCAGTTGCCATATGTAATAAATGATGCATTTATATTGAAGTGTATCCTGTCATTCACTCATAAGTACACCTTTATAAAGCAAAAAAACACTTTCCTTCACTAATGTAAAGTTCATACCAATTTCCCTGAATATAATGAATAATCGCATGCTTTTACTATAGTCTCCACGGCTGTACTTGACAGACCACTGCATTAAACATGACCCCCCACCATTCTTTGAGCGAAAGGTATATTTTCATTTACAAATGCTATTTTATGGAAATCCAGTAAAAACCTTGTTAGTAACTGTAGCACTTCAAATCTTCTTACGTTTTTTTAGTTTTTTTCTTCTTCTATTTTTTGATCCATAAAATAAAATGCTTTCAAATAAAATCGATTTATGTTCTGAAAAAAAGAAAAGTTTGTGTGGGCACATGTGAAGTATTAAATCCCTTTATCTTTATTGCCAATAGCAAAGAGGCTCTGCAATTCTAAAACAACCTCAAAGCATCTCTAAATACTTTTAACGTTTCTGACATGAGAGACTTTTCTCTGCCTTACAGCCCTCTCTCCACCTTCCCTGTCGACTTCCTTTACACCTAAGCTCACTCTTCACTTTGGTCCGATTCGCAGTGCAAGCAGACATCACATGTTATTACAACTAGTTTATGGTGACACGCTTACATCAGTCAGTGCCGGACATGTCGTCTGTGACATGGTCTCTTTGGTTCATGCAAGCTGCAATGCTTTAGATGGATCTGAAGGTTGGTAACTTTTGGTTTGAGAGCCTGCAAAGACCAGAGGTTCATGTTGCCTGTCTACCATTAAAAACAATGCAAATGAACATGCTTTACATAAATGTATACCAAATTTACATAATCTTTCTAATATTATCTGATAAATTTTTTCTTACAAATAATGAAAATGGTTATTTTTCATTAAAAGAATCCACTTAAGTCTTCTTAATTTGTGCTTCCTCTGCTGCCCCCTGGAGGATGGGCTCCCCCTTTGGGTCTGGTTAGGGTTAAGGCTTCCTCTATCGCCCCCTGGAGGTTGGGCTCCCCCTTTGGGTCTGGTTAGGGTTAAGGCTTCCTCTGCTGCCCCCTGGAGGTTGGGCTCCCCCTTTGGGTCTGGTTAGGGTTAGGGCTTCCTCTGCTGCCCCCTGGAGGACGGGCTCCCCCTTTGGGTCTGGTTAGGGTTAAGGCTTCCTCTATCGCCCCCTGGAGGACGGGCTCCCCCTTTGGGTCCGTTTCCTCCCAAGGTTTCTTCCTACTAGGGAGTTTTTTCTTGCCACTGTTGCCTCCGGCTTGCTCACTCTGGACTTTGGGCATGGATAATGTAAAGTGCTTGGAGACAATGTAATGTGAAAATGTGCTATACTAAATAAATTAAATTGAATTAAATTAAATATAAACAAGTACAGCATATAACAGCCCAGTAGAAGATGAGCATAAGATGATGTATGAGTTACGAGGGGCAATAAGCAGCATTACTAATGTTTGTAGACGAGCATATTCAAGAGCGGCTTTATGACCTAGTTACAGAGATTCATTTTGTAACACTGTCCTGTCTAATCCCCAGAATAGTTTAGAATTCTCTATTCAAATCCCAAAATTCTGTGCAACTTTGAGGCTTAAGGCTTTGAGATTTGAGGCATAATTTTTAAACCACTGGTCTATAACCAAAATGTTGCTCAAAATTAATGACAGACTGGAGCAGGGCAGCGTTTAGCAGCTGTAAGACGAACTGTAGAGTAGATGGTGTTGATGTGGCAATATACCATATTGCAGAAAACTAGATTATTTCAACATATTTCATGTTTTTATTTTTCTTTGACACAAATAAAAGATTTTGGAACGCTAAATATACAGTTTTACTTATCCATTCACCATAAACCCAACCAAAATAGCACCATGTTAGTGTCTCAATTTCGAATTATAGTTGAATTATGGTCAGTGTTAAATTATCAGCATTCAAACTGAATTTATTTTTGGTCAGATTTTCAATATTAAAAAACTTATAGTGGGAAAACCTTGATTTAGTGCTGATATAAAGTGAAACGTTGAAGATTAACCTTTTTGTCTGATATGAAATCAATGTCATTTCAACATATGTGTGATCTCTGGGAAACTTTTCCCCTACTCGTAACAGTTGTGCATACAGTACTAAAAACCATCCACCTAGTTAATCGAATACAAATTTATTGGGTAGGCGTCAAGTTTTATTTTAATGTGAGTAAACAGCAGTAGCTTAATCGTTATTTTTGAGTAAGCAGACGGACGTACACTGACGTCACGATATGATGACGTTGTAAATTAAAGTTGTAAATATCATATATCTTGTCAAAACTTAATTATTCAAGTATATGAAAGGATACCGTATACATAAACAGGGTTAACCTTGCTTTGGTATTCGTGTATCCATTAAACTAATTATACTGTCCATGAGGGAACGATCGACTTGCTTCGTGCTCGTTTCAGTTTTTTACACGTAAGGTAAAACCTACAGATGGGTGCAGTTATCTAGCCAGGTATCGGTTACAAGGGTGTGATGTGAAGAATAAAAGTAGTTATGCTGTTTATAAGTATTTTTTTCCGTGGTGCGGAAAACAAAATTCTTAATTCTAGAAACGGTTCGTCAGTTTCAAACCGCACGCCAAGCGAGTACAGGCTGGTGAGTGCTGTACCTACCGAGATGCTTTTAAACAAATAAAATAATTTCCCATTACATGTTCTGCACAGGTTTATGATGCTATACCTTTCATTGCAAAATGTGTAACAGTAGCCTATGTTTTTTTTCCATTTGTCATTTATTCTATAAGGCATATAAACAGCTTGATTTTCATTGTTCCATCATCTCCTGATACTTATCTTTGCATTGCAATTTTGGATCTTAATAATGAATCTAAAACGTCCGAATCTCTTTTATTCCAGATTGTACAGTACTGCGCAATATACATAAGTGATAATGTATTTAATGTTGGTGATGTTTTACCCAGGTAATTTAACATAATGTGCGTAACTTATTCATTAAACTGTATATACAGGAAAATCACGTTATCCGCAGATGGTTCATTAATATCTGCGGTAGGTCTTGTTAAGTATCACCAAGCGATACATGAGGACTGCTGTATATGACTCCGCTGGGTGACTGTACAATTTGTTTCATCCATAAATAGCATTATTTTATTATAATGAACTACATGCTAAAATACAGCACAGTTTAATCAATGCCTTTGTAGCTGAATCTAGACAGTAAAACTGGCAGACTAATATGGTGACGCTGACCCAACGTCTACTTTTCTACAATCTATGATTCTGTCAAGTACACATGGCAGTTCGAGTTTGCTTTGTGCCATTTGTATTTTATTTGTAATAATATTCATATTATTACTCATTATTATTAATAAATGAGGTACCAAGTGATACCTTAACATTGCAGGAAAATGGTGTACTTAAATGTTAAATGTTACGTTAGGCTTAAAATATAACACCTCAGGGGAAATATAATACTATGTTTTATTGTAAAAAGAATATTAGTCCTGCATTTAAGCTTTGTGCCATTTTGTTACAGGTTCCTGTGGAGGATGAGCAATTCTCAACTCCTTAAACAAGGTATCCGACTGTGCTTTTTCTTTTTCTAAATGTATTTTCCGGGGTAATTCAATAACTTCCTGGTGTGAAAGTCAATTTCATATTAATCCATTCATTACTGAGCTGAATTTACCTCTTAACTATTTTCATTATTTTTAATGGCGTACATGATTCTTCCAGAACCAGTTTTATGCTGAGTTTGTCCGGCACAGTGTGACTGGTGGCCTTGACCAGACACAAGGCTTCACGTACAGGCAGGATAGCGGAGATGCTGCCTGACGTCCTGAAGGCTTACGATTGCCAGGTCAGTTTAACCATTTTTGCCTCAAATGCAAGTGACAGCAGAATCTAAATTTATCAGTTATTTTAGTACACATAGACAGATGACACTCTTTCTATTGCTAGCCCTTTCTTTGCATTTACTGCTGTTTGCTGCTAGCGTAACTGCTACTTTGGCTGACCGTACATGTCACTCAAGGACAGTGCAGGATGGTCCAAGTCAAACGTTTGTATTATAAATGTTAATTTTTTTGCTTCTCTTTCTAGGTCCATGATGTCAACACAAGATGTACTGTAGCCTTACTTACTGTACCAATGTACCTGCTTCAGGATAGATCACAGTTTAAGAGATGGAAGTATTGAGTGCCTTGACAGAATTGATACGACTATCAGTGCTTTTTGTCGCTTTCCAGATTATCAATCACAAATATTCTTTGTACTGTTTACAATATTATTACAACCACAGTGCTGTACTTTGTAAATTTCCATACTCTAATTCCAGTACAAAAAAAAATCTAATCTGTTGCAGAATGAACAGGGAGGCATGTTCATGTACTCCTCCATTCCACTGTTTATCTGCAGTATTTTATGCACTTGGTTGTCAGACGTTTTCTCAAGAAAATGTCCTTTTCTAGCTCCTTCAGGTAGCCATGAGTTTCGCTGTTATTCCAGCTGGAGAAGGTGCAGACGGCCCTGTTGCTCTCCAAACAGTGGTCCATGACACGGTAAGGCCTGCTCTGTTCAGTCCTGCAAGCACTGATATAGTGCTGGAAGATGAAACTGTTATGCACAATCTCCCCTGGCTGACTGAAACATTTGCTCTGTTGTTTAGGATGTATTATGCAATCATTGCCTTTAGAATATCCCAAGAAACTCATTAACACTTTCACATTCATCCAAAGACAACTGATGGGCCTGGATGATAGTAAAACACTTAAACCTTGCCTGCTTATTCTCAAAAATGAAATATTACTGAGTTGAATGTGCTTTTCAGTATTTTTGGTTACATTTTTATTCCTGTTTTCTCTGGGGGATATTTTCTCAAGTTTGCAAATTTACTAAAGTCAAAGGTGAGCATTATCCAAAGGGATTGTCCCTTACTTCTTTTCCTATTGGACTGTGAAGTATGTTCTGTGTGAAACTAAGGTGATGTTTCAAACACGAAGGATAAACTGTTATCGCTGGAAGTGAATTCTTTAATTGTTTACAGCAGGGCCGCCCATCCCTGCTCCTGAAGACCTGCCACCCTGCAGAGCTTAGCTACAGCCCTAATTTAACACGCTTGATGCAGACATTCAGGCTCTTCAGTAATATCTCAGTTTTAGAGCCAGGTTAAAAATTACTGCTTAAGTTTAGTATCATTTAATAAAAAATTAAGTAGTCAATGATTATTTTTTGAGCACTTCAACAAAAATTTTATTTACAAAAATTTTTTGAGGTAATCAGTTTCCACAAAAGTTTGAGTATCTGGAACTTATCTGGTTTTAGATAATTCTGTGAACTAGGGCGTTCACATGGCAAGCAGAGCAAAACTGAATGAAATGCAACCACTATATACTTAAGTACGATATCTAATTTTAAGCACTATTTTATTAATCTCACATTACTGAGATTCCTAAAAAAATCCTAAGCTGCTTTAGATTTCTGGATTAATGTAACTTTCTCCAGTCTAGAGAATGTAAATTGTACGATAAGCACACAAATAGAGAGGTAGAATAGGATGAGAAATGGAACCACAAGACCTATAAAGAGATTCCTTAAGCGGCTTCGTAAATAATAGCATTGTGCACCGAGAGAGCTACACAGGTGAGACACAAGATATTCACTTAGCTTTGGTCTCACGAGTACTTGTTTTGTGTCTGTCAGGCATTCATCAAGCTTGAGATTCTCAACCCCTAACCAGTAATTGCTAAAATGAATTTCTCACCAAAATCTCTGGTGGCTCACACTCCAGGAATTAAATCAAGTATGTTTGGAGTGGGATAAAAATTAACTGTAGTCCTTGAATCAGTCTCCCTTGTGTCTTAGGAACGTTTTTCTTTTTTTTAATTCAGTGTTAGTACTCTAGCCTCACTGTTTCATTTCAGCTTGAGCCCCCTTTGCTGAAAATTAAGATTTGCCTGCCTTTTCATTTGAGTTATACAGAAATATGGTTTTAATTGATTATTACAGAAGCCTCAGTTATATTGCAAATTATTATTGTTGTTCTTCTTCTTCTTCGTGTGTCAGTTCGTTAAATCCATTAAATTTCACCCTGCTGTTGTAATTTTTATTACTGGGAATCCAAAGTCACAACTTTTCTAAATGGTGGTGGACGGGAATCAAAGCCTAATGCAGCACAGCAGGATTTTAATTTAATTCCTTCAAGCACTTACGGTGGTTTATCTGGATATTTGCAATTTTCATGCTGTCTCTAGAAAATATAATCTCTTTACTGGGATGTGAAGTATATTACATATCACATGGACAGTCACGGATTATGTGGCAATTTGCCTGGTAAATGGATATTTATTTCATTTTCGTACAACTGGCATTAAAATCATAATGTAACTCATTGAAATTTTAGAGGAAATTAAAAACATCTCTAAAACATACTAAAATAATAATGTATTTCAGAAAGCATACAGAATGTATTTATGTATTCTGTACAAACACATTAAATCAGGAATATGTGTACTGTTACCGGCCTAACACACATACACACACACACACACACTATGGAAAATTTAGGGACAGCACATCTATATCTCCGTAATTGTGGATGAAAACCCATGGGACGGAAGGAGAGTATGCAAGCTGCACATAAAGAGAGGGACTTGAACCCACCACCCTTGGAGTTGAGAGACAACAGTGCAACCCAACACCCATCCGTTCCTGCCCTTAAAAGATGCCTGTAACTGCTCAAGACACATAAGCCGTAAGCATTTGCCATAATCAAAAACTGTTTGCGACCTTATTTGTTTTCCACTCCTTTTTCATTAACAGAGACGTATAAAAGCCTTCTAATCTTTCTTCAAAGGTCTCTTTATTGCCTCCCTACGCCCGACCACCACCATCAGTTTTACAATGCACCGTAATTGCAATGTCTCTGTGCCCATAGCTCATCTCTCTGCTCACCTGGAGGACTAAAGTGTGGCTTGTGGGCTAAGGGGAGCAGACAAACCAACAGCCCTCATTCGCCATACTGCTCTCTGGGTGCTGCTTCAGAGGATGCTGCCTGAACCAGCCATCCACAATAATCACAGTAAATCAGGGTAGCTTTCAGGCGCACCGCACAGATGAACGATGGAAAGTAAAAGAAGGTCGCTCGTCAATTGATAAGTCATTCATGATTTTTTTTTCTTCTACAGAGTCATTGAAACAATTTCACAAGCTTGGGATAGTTTCACCTCTATCATGTCCATCCATCCAGTGTCTGTAGCTGCTTATCCTGATCCGGGTAAGCAGGGCCCAGACCCTATTGCTGAGGAGCATTTCTATCCCAGATTCTACAGGCACAAGGCAGGGAACAGCCCAGGGCACCAGCTCATCACAGGGCACAATCACACACCATTCACAACTGTGGGCAATTTGGTATCCAGCAAATTTTTAGTCTGTGGGGGGAAACTCCACTGCAACACGGGGAGAACACACATACGAACTGGGGTCCCAGAGGTGCGAGGCAACAGTGCTAAGCACTGATCACCATGCCACTCACCACTCATGTGTCTGGCAGTAAACACAAAAGCTGATATTGAATGCATGCATGACATATAAAAATAATCCAGGTTAAAATAAACATAAAGGAACTAACAGTGTATCTGGGAATAAACAAACAAATAAATAGATGCTGCTACCCATAAAAAAAGCTTCAAACCTCAGACAGACCGCACTCCCATTCATATGGGGGTAATTAAGCATACATTACTCTTAATATATGTTCCTTCAGTCACATTTGGAACAGCTTTTTGGCTAGATTAGTGACACCTGGAAGGAGTTCAAGCTCGCAATATTTTCCTGACTGCTTGACAAATAAAAGAACGTGCAGGCCAAGCAAAACAAAATAAATCAATTTTGTCAGCCCTCCAGAATTTGCCTGGCACAAGTGCAGCAAACTCTAACCACTTCATCAACCCTAATTAAGAGGGAATTGTGACATGATTTCAGTCTCAAGAAGCAGCAAAGTAAATTCATTTCAATGGAAGACATGACCTTTACATTGGTAGATGTTTTAACAATGTATCACCCACCAATCCAAAACCTGCATTACTTATCATAAACACTATATGGACAAAAGATTGTGGACACTAGCTTGTCCAAAATCTCAGTAGGAAACCAAGGATATTAATATGAAGTAAGTCAGTCCACTGCTGCTTTAATAGGCTCTGCTTTTCTGGCAAAACTCTTCATTAGATGCTGGAACATTGCTGGATTTGCTGAGAATTGATGTTGGGTATTCAGGGGTGCGGTTCCCGATAACGACGACTCTTACTGTCTTGCAAAGACTGGAAAGACTTCGTACTATCTAACGAAAGGTGTTTCCTTTGCTACGTCTATTTCCCGCACAATGTCTTACGAAACTGCTTAAGGAAGAGCTTCTTACATGAGACCTTAATAGGCACCGGAACACCTGATTGGTTGACATCAATGACTAAAGAACTGATTATTCCCTCCATGCAGCAGCTGTTTGACTGCGGCATGAGAGAAAGTGGTGTTCTGTATAAATATAACACTGCAGGAATCCTAAAAAATACTACATTAATCAGAACTGTGGAGAATCTAAAAATAAAATACAAAATTAACAAATTGAATCATCTAACCGTAAATATGATTTTCGCCGACTGGGTGCACAAACCCGCCTCCCCAGATTGTAGTGTCACCAGTTTATTTTTATTTGTTCTATAAAACACCTGCGTGCACCAATATGTCATTGATATAAGGATGAGCAATGGGCCAATAACTGAAAGAAAAGTGGCATCACTGTCTTAACATAAGAGAATGTCCTATGTGCTTCAGGACTGACTACTAATGACTATTACAGGGTGCTTTTTGGGGAAAATATATTAGCCAAATACATACACGAATCTGCAGTATATCAACCTCATGAAGTTTAGACATACTGTGGCACATTTAGTGAGAAAATAGGGGGAACGTGTCCACCCCAATATTGGCAGAACCCCCCCCCCCTTCCCGATATATAAATAAAAACAGAATCAGCAACGTGTTCCTTATCTTTCATTATGAATCTGCGTGTTATTGGGGCCAATTCACTGTGCATCCAGTGCACAAGGACAAAACCTAACGAAGATTGTAGTCGTGGATCAGACAAAATCACTTTATCATATGAATCACTTATTTTTTAGTTAAGTGATGTTTGGTTATGAAACTGTACCCTTAACAATGTTAGTCTTATTTTAAATGAGCAGTATAATCCGACAACAGTGATGAGAGACAGCTAAGAGAGGCTCAGACCAAGCTTACGAAAGAGTATCTTACCGAACATATACTTAACTAAGAACATTTCGGGAAATACGTCGGAGCATTAAGATACAACTTAAGGCAAAATTTATGAATGACGTAGTGTTAAGGAGGTTTCTGGAAACGCACCCCCGGTAACTTTCTGTGAGCTTGTGCGACTGACAACTTCACAACTGAACTTATTGTCCTGCAACTTCACAGTCACTTCACTTGAGGTTGACCAGGTCAAGTGAAGGTCAGAAATGTGGTGAACTGATTTATTGGTAGGAAGATATCCTATGATGGTGCCAAGAGTAAAGGCACTAACCATTCCTGCACACCCATTCGGCTGGTAAAGTTTGTTGCATGTTGCAGGAAATTGTGTGACTGCGTGCTTAATTATACATATGTGTTAACAGTGGACGTTGACTGAACGGAAAACCCTACTGATTAATCGGGGTGTCCGCATACTTTTGGCCATATAGTGTACTGTATGTTTCTTTTCCTTAAACTGTAGTGATGAATTATACCCTGATGCAGGCTGCCTCCCCCAGCACTGAACCCCTCCGGCAGGAGAGTGGGCCTCACCTCTGGCAGCGGTATGCCGTTGATGATGAGGTCAGGCTGCTGTGGGCCCTGTCCGCTGAAGGTGTTGTGATAACCATGGTTGGCGGCGGCATTGCGCACGTTCTGGCTCTCCACGTTGAGGAAGGTGCTCTCCGAGCGCCTGCAGCCCAGAGGCAGGCTCTGCTGGTGGTAGTCGAAGTAGTTGAGCGAGGAGGTGAGTGAAGAGCAACTCACCACGTTCATTTTGTCCGCCTCCTCCACGTCACGGGGCACCAGCCGAATATCATTCTTGCTGAGCTTCTTCTTCTTGTTAGACTTCTTCTGGTTTCCATAAGAGTACTCTGCCACCCTGCGCAGGTAGAAGAAACTGAACAGACTCAATAAAGCAGTGAACTGGTATCTGCACAGTCAAGGCGTGCCATGCGTCATCGCAACAAGGCCCTAGTTCACGAGGAATAACACAGGGGACCCATGAGTATGTGACTTATACAGACACAAGTGAAATGCTTGGTTAATTTCATTTGCCTTTCTCCATGCTGCCATCACCATCATCAGCAGAAAGCATTCAGAATGCAAACATACCACGCCACAAAAACACACACGGCTTCAAAAGGACACAGAGAATGCATGCGCACAGTATGCAAGCAGATTCAAAATACAACCCACACTATTTGCTCCTTCCTTTCTTTCTTTCACTACTGCAAATCCATTAGCATTAAATAAATGAAGGTAAAGTAAAAATGCAAATTTAGTTGGCCAGTATGTGGGGCTAATTCAGAACAATGCATCTAGATACTCTCTGCCACAAATTGAAATCATTTTCATTCTTAATGTTAGGAAGCTCTGCTGAGCACTTTCTAGGCAAAACTGTATTCAAATACGATGGGACACACTGCACTCGGCAGTGAACCAGTGAACCTGATCTGAGTTTACTTATAAGATCTCTAAGCTTGTTTACACTGTCCCACACAGCGCACCATTATGTTATGCTTTATTCATGTTAAAAATGCATTAACAACCCACCCTCTTATGAGATTCTGCCCTTGTAGAAGACGCTTTCCAGTGATACGCCACATGAATAAAATTCCCGTTTATTCAAGTGCAATGTAACTGCAAGGCTATTGTTTTACGGGGGAGGGGTTCTTTTATATTGAATAAAAAAAAACCTTTTACAAAATATATGGCATTGTAATATTCTGGACTTTAGCTTTCTGTCTTCCTGTTGTACAGTAACTAAGTTGAAAGTGGAACAGGAAGTCCTTCATTGTAATGGACTATAGAATATGGTTTAAGTCAAAGGGGGATAAGTAATCACCCTAACATTACACTGGGGTGGGGGGGGGGGGGCGGGTGGACGAGAGAGTGACACAAGCTAGTGGTACAAAGGCGGAGCTTCTCAGTGAGAGAATGAAGGTTAGCATCTGACAGGTAAATAATGACTAGCTCACAGGATCTCGCTCGTAGTGCCCCAAGGTAGCTTACAGCAACTAGCAGCTGGAATGGGTTATTACTAAAAGGAGAACATGCATGATCCACTGCAAAGAGATGCACAGCACTAAGATAGCAGAGCAAGACTAGGCTACAAACTCTCCTTACAGTCTTATCTACAGGTATGATTTATCCTTCATATCTTACGTAAAATCGACTTTTCCATCACTTAAAGCTCTCCAGTGCAAGGAAAGCTTGAAATCATCTTTATAATTTATACACTCCTCTGATTAAAACATTAAAATGTTTCTATTTGTGCTTTTTGGTATTAACTTCATCTACACCATTAGGCTATATTGTTAAATCAAATGGCATTGCATATGAAATCAAGGGATAATCTATGCAAAAAAATGTTGCAGGATGAGTGGCCAATGCTGTAAGACAAAAAGTTACATCCTAAAGTGAATTTAATGACTCCATTATTGCACTACAGTTATAAAACAGAAAAAGATCGTAATGGACAAATTAATCTAGTGGAAACTCCAATGAAAGCCTGACGCACCCAACCAATATAACTGCAAGGCAGGAAAGACGTGAAAACAGCAAAATGTTCATATATCTATGTCAGTGAAAATATTATGCCAAGTGACTAAGCACAAAAACATCTTACTAATATATTTTCCAGTTAAATCAGGAAATATAGTTTATATCTTCAAGTGAAAAATCAAATAAAATGTAAAAAAATAAAACAAAACTGGGATATGGTATAACATTTAACATTTATGCTTTCTTGGTTTGGATGGAAAAAGCAAAAAAAATACTATTCATGATACATACTTCCTGTTCATTATCAGTTTGCTGCCTTCAGATTTAGGCAACAGATTCTCCAACAGTGAACACCCTGTCCATTTGAATCTCTATTAATTCATTTTATGTTTAATGTGCCAAATAATAAAGCTATAATTGTCCTAAAATATTACAAGTCATTATTCTGTATAAATGATAATGGTTTTAAAATTTTATATAATTGGATGGGATGCTACCTTAAATACTTAAACTACTGAAGCAGCAAGCAAGAGACGAAGTTCAAGCAAAATCTGGAATCTTAACAGAAGAATTTGCAAAACTTTATAACGTTTCTAAATAGTCATTCTGGAGTGAATTCTACTATCACTACTACTACTATATTATTATTAGTAGTAGTATTATTATTAATAACAAATAATAATACATCTACCATTATATGTACATGTATTCCTTTTATTCTTTAATATAAATATAATTAAATACATGAAATGCCTTTTTACCTGCAATTGTAGGTTCGAGTCTCCTTGTTGTCCCGTTTACATTTCACAGCCACAAAAATCATAGTGACAAAAAGAATAGCAGCAATAGAGCCCAAGGCAATAATGAAAATCAGGGACAGGTTGACGTATCCTATAGACTCCTGTTGGTCCATGTCGGGTGAGAGGTATATCACAATGAAGGCGGAGGCCGTCAGCGACGTCTTGCCGTGGTCATGGGCCACCACCGTGATCTCGTAGCTGCTCTTAGCGTTTTCGCCAAACGTCCTCGTCGTGCGGATTTCGCCATTCACCTGGTCGATCTCAAAGAAAGCCCGATCTCCCTCGGAAATAGAGTAAGTTAGTCTTCCGTTTTCCCCTTCGTCGTAATCATCGGCTTTGACTTGAGTCACCAGGTACCCAACACCAGCATTTCTGGGGATGGACACCTCTGCCGAGCCGTTAATTAGGGGTGGGGTGGTCATAACGGGGGTATTGTCGTTAACGTCTAAGATCACGATGCGCACAGTGGCATTACTGCTTAAAGGTGGGTTTCCACCATCTTTGGCTAAAACTTTGAATTCGAAAGTCCTGGTATGTTCGTGGTTGAAAGATCTGAGCGCATAAATGTCGCCAGAAGTCGGATTTATGGAGACATAGGTGAAGACGGGCATGTCCCGCACCTGAGACGGCACGATGTGGTAGGACACGGTGCCGTTCAGCCCCAGGTCCGGGTCACTGGCGGACACGGAGAGCAGGTAAGCCCCGGGGGTATTGTTTTCTAGGATCATTTCTTGATAATGTGGCTTAGAAAAGTGAGGATGGTTATCGTTTTCATCCGTCACTCTCACCGTCAGTGATTTCGCTGCTTTGAGAGGCGGTACGCCGCCGTCCACCGCTTGGATCGTTAAGTTATACGTGTCCCTCTGCTCTCTGTCCAGCCTCCCATCAACAAGTATAGTAGAGAAGCTCTCATACTCCTGCAGCCTGAAGGGCACACTGCCCTGCAGCCGCAGCTGCACCCGTCCATTAGCCCCCGAGTCTCTGTCTGACACTCGGACCAAAGCTATAACGTACCCGAGCTGCGCGTCTTCGCTCACTTCCACTATCTCGCTGTTCGCCGACAGCATTTTAATTACCGGCACGTTATCATTTGCATCCATAACATTCACGATCACTTTGCAGTGAGCAGGGATAGAATTTGGACCTAAATCCTTGCCTTGGACATCAATCTCATACGTGTTCACGGACTCATAGTCCAAAAGCCCACTGACTGTAATGACACCAGTAAAAGGATCGATTTTGAACAACTCCCTTGTTTTATCGGACACGTAGCTGTTAAACGAATACACCACCTCGCCGTTCGTGCCTTCATCTGGATCGGTCGCATTCAGGTCAATAACTATAGTGTTGTTAGGGGAATTCTCCATCACCTTAACTGAATACACAGATTGGTCAAAAATTGGGTTATTGTCATTCGAGTCGATCACTTTAATATTAAGTGAAACAGTGTCGAATTTCGGGGGGTCCCCTCCATCCAAAGCAGTTATCACGTAACTGTAATGAGACTGCGTTTCTCTGTCCAGATTTTTTTCCAGCACTAACTCGGCAAACCGAGATCCATCCCCCCTTGTCTTAATGTCCAACCCAAACATATCTTTAGGGGTGATTTCGTACGTCTGGACACCAAAGCTTCCTGCGTCCGGATCACTTGCCCCCTCTAGGGGAATCCTGGTGCCTGGAGAGGCAGTCTCTGAGATATTCAGGTCTATGTCATCCCTGGAGAAAACCGGTGCATTGTCGTTTAGGTCCTTAATTTCAATTTTAATTACACATATTTCCATAGAGCTGGACATGACCTCTAGCGAGATAAAACATTTAGGTACCTGTCGGCAAAATACGTCTCGGTCGATTTTTTGCTTGTTGATAAGAAGTCCGGCGGGGTTAATGTCCACCAACTGTGGCGCAGTATTGGATATAACCCGCAAAGAGGGCTGTCGGGGATCAACCAGAAATCCTGCATCTTTTGCGTCCTTCGCAACGTTTGCAATCACCGTCCCTGCTTTCTGGTCTTCGTCCACAGAATATTTCAAATTAATTACTGAATCCGACAAAGTACAGGACAGAAAAAGTATTAGAAGTTTTATAAAATCCATTTCCTTGGCTGGTATACTTGTTGATTTTTGTCTATCTTTTATGCTCTATAACAGAAATATCAGCATTTCGACACTTATCACAGTCGCAGCGCAAATTAGCCAGTCATTCTCGTTACTATAAAGTTATCCGGCAAATGTAATGGCGCATCTTGCCTCCGGAGTGCATATCCTGCCTTGCAAATCAGTTTTATCAAATTATAGATGGTCGACTCACTAATATGATACAATTACTCTACACAAAATTTGCTTTTATCTAGTTAACTTCTACATCGTTTTCAGGGGCGCAATGTTTAAAGCAATTTAAAACGTTCACAGACTGACGGAATTCACACAGCGATTTGCAGGAGGCTGTTCTTGCCATCGATAAGGCTTTTTAGCCACAAGCTGAAACTGAAATTTCTTAAAGTATAAATTAACGCGTCTAACGCGCCTAGAACAGTAAAGAAAAACCCAGTATAGACAGTTCGTTACGTGTAAATAACAGCGCGATCCTTATATTTATACAGTTTCAGGAAAAAAACAAGGGCATATCAAATTTATTCTTTTAAGTGAGAACTATTTTTCCTCCAGTTGATACTTCTTTTCGAAATCACTTTCTTTTAAAACTACAGTCTTCCAGAATTTCACATCCAGAAAATTGTTAAAGATAATCCACATCGGAGAAAGTCCGCGATTTAATGCATCAATTTACCAGCATGGAATGTAAAACGAAGCAAGACGCTGTCATTGCGGGAGCACATTTTAAAGCTTACAGTGTAGTCCAAGATTATCCAGTAGCCTAGTTTCCTTATTACAGGGGGATCTCTCTGAATCTTCAAAGCTCTGTAAAATTCTTCCTGTTCAACGCTTCTGACGAACCGCACCATAAAAGAAAAACATAAAGAGCATCTCTTCATGCGTTCCAGGGTAGTTTGTACAAAATCCAATCCAAACGGGTTGCCAAATATAACGTACGCATTATTTACGTGGAAACCTTTGACAGATACTGTTTATATATATATAAAAGACACAAATCAAATCAGATTCGTTTAAATATCCAGTATCTGGATGAGGTGCAAAACAAACGCTGGTCTTAAATGCAGAGAACTCCGGCGCGAACGTAAACCTCGCACCTTCCGAGCGAACTGCATCATAACAGCTAGCCTTCGCTCAGAGGCTGCTTCTCAGTCTCAAGACCCGCAACCACCTTAGCCAATCGGAGGCCACACCCGAGGGACAGACCGCCGAGTGGGCGGAGCAACCTGCTGCTGCAGACCTAACTTGGGCTTCAAACTTCTCTCACTGATAATTAGAAGTGTTTCAAACTCTTACTGCTGCTGATATTATTTTGACGCTCGTTATGTACTGATCGCGCTTTAATGTTAGTTGTCGTTTCCACTTGTCTGAATAAGTGAACTTTTTTTATTCATTAATTTGATACGTGTGTCCAAAACACGCAATTCGATGAACTGGTATCTACGTCATAAGTGTGACGTGTGTGTGTGTGTGCGTGTGCGACCCAGGTAGACATTACATTGTCGGGACCTAATGTCCCTACAACGTGATAAAACCTGCTATTTTGACGTTGTGGAGAACATTTTTTTTCGGTCCCCACAAGGGGAAATTCAATTTAATAAAAATCTGTGACTGCATAAAAACTGAAAACGCCAAAAGACATGTATTTAGTTTGGTTACTTATGGTTAAGGTTAAGGGTGGGGTAAGTAGGCGTTTTATGTTAAATTGTAAAACTACTTCTCCCCTTTATCTGTGTAGCTATGTTAGTATGTAACACTTGCCTCAAAGGAGAATTACCTTGTTTACTTAAATACACCCACCTCCCACTTACCCACCCACACACACACACAAACACACACACACACCTCCTACCCTAGCACCATCCTTCAAAGGAAGCGTTGGTCAAATTGTTAATGAATATTTCTTGTATAAAATAATCAGACATGTGTGTATTACGACTGACACACTCACCTAATATACTGCTGTACTGCCATGATTAGTGGATGAAATCAAGCATGTCTGAAACTGAATTGATGAAAAAGCCATAGACTCGGGATGAAAATGAGAAGGTAACATTCTGCCTTCTGTTGGATTTCGTGTAGCAGTTCTGGAGCATAATGCGTGACCATATTTAATGAAATTCAAGGTACTGGACTTAATTACTTGTTTCAGAGCAAATCTCCAGTTTATGACAAATTGGAACAGAGAAGCACAAAAACATTCAGATCCAGGAGTTGCCTTCTTTAAATGTCAAGTAGTATTATACCTGCCTGTGACAGGATTGCATATATAAAGCTCGGGAAAAATTGAGAGCACATCAATATTTTTAGTGTCATTAATTTTGCTATTTATGGATATGTGTCTGTATTTTATAGAACATTTAATTGCAGAAAATGACAACCAGTGAAATTACCAAAAAAAAAAAAAACATGTTATACATATGCAAACTGAAGAAATTTATACCCATTATTAAGTAATACATCAATGATGTTTTTACTTTGGAAGGGTTCAACAATCAATATGTGGTGGAACAAAGTCCGGTTCTTTATCACAGCTTTGATGAATCTTGACACGATCTCCAACTCCTGGAGTAAAAATTCTAAGAACTCAGCTTTGTTTGATGGCTTGTCACCATCTATCTTCTGCATTATAGTATTGCAATGGGGGTTTTCAATGGGGTTTAAGGTCTGGAGATTGGGCTGGCTATGTAAGGGTCTTGATTTGATGGTCCTTCATCCACACCTTGATTGGTCCAGTTCTATGATACATTGTCCTGCTGAAAAACCCAGTCATCGGAGTTGAGGAACATGGTTAGGGCAGATGGAAGCAGTCAAATATATTTCTCAAACTCATGTGTCCTTCACAGAGACAAACCTGCCCAATTCCAGCCTTGTCGAAGCACCGCCAGATGATCAGCGACCCTCCACCGAATTTCACAGTAGCTATGAGACACTGGGGTTTGTAGACCTCTCCTGGTCTCGATCTAACCATCAGACAGCCAGGTGTTGAGTGGAGCTGAAAATTGGACTCATCGGAAAAGATGACCTTACCCCCACCCTCTCTAAGCAGATACTTATCAATAAAGGGCTTCTGCCTTGCTTTTTAGGAGTTCAGGCTTGCTTCTAGGAGCTATTTTTGAATCATCCTAGCTGTGCACCTCACACCACTTTCTGAAAGTCGCTTGATGTTATCCTTCATGAGGCCCAGTCAGATGAGTTGGCAGTCAGCTTAGGTCACGCTCTTCCTGACTGGTTGTTGGTCGTTCCCAGTGTCTCTGGCTTCACCTTGCTCTCGTGTGCCGCCATCTTGTAAATCTTAAGCTGGGACGCGACCTGCTGCTCAGTGTAGTCTTCTACCAGTAGAACCAGGAGCAGAGCCATCTTCTCCTCACTGAAAACTTAATTTTTTTTTCCATTGGCTTATTCAGTGGTTATAGCACAATGTGTCTTGATTAGAATTACTTGGATTTTTTTATGAAATACATTTCTCCCATTCTAGTAGGATGAATCCCAGACCTTTTTTCATTCCGTGAGCTTTGGTTCAGCTGATCAGCTATTTAATACCTCATACCGCAGATGGGATAGCTGCCATAGGAGTAGAACCGCAGATTAAAATGAAATAAGATAATTTTTCCCAGAGCAATATATATGCAACACTGTCATAGGTAGGTAAATTTACCATATGGGTTATTATTATAAGTATGATTATATTTCATATTTTCACAACTGATATACTTAATTGGAATCAAACTTACTTATGGATTTAATGACATTGTGAATTGAGAGAAACAAATAAAACTTAAATTTTGTGACTTTAATTTCCCTTTATAAATTCCAGCATGACCATCATTTTATGATCTAAGAATACTTTGTGATGACGTGTTGTTCACCTGCTTCCACTGATGAATTTGTGATTAAGTCATAGATATACTGAAGGGTTAGGCAAGAGAAACATCTCTGAAATAACTACAGTATTTAATTTATGTCCAGTGACCTTAAAATGCATCACAGGAGTGTGATGTGCCTTTGATCACCCCAATCAGCATTTGCAAAAAAAAAGTCATATTGACTTTGACCTCCTGATAATTGTGAATTAGTTTGGTACAGATTCATGGGAGATTCATTTAATCAAATTCATTTAATCAGATTCATTTAATCGAATACTAAGGACTAGAAACAAGTATATAAAAGTTCTCCGACATTAGATTTAACACGGCATCTCTTCAATTCTTGGATTCAGACATTTTGAAGTCCATTTCATGAGCAAAATAAACTTTAAAAGCCACAAGAGTGCCCCCTAGTGTTCTTGTGATTGCTTTGCTGACTCGAACGTGAGTTGGAAGTGATTTTTTTTTTATGAGAATAAAGGGACGGAATGTATACTGAAATTCTTTTACAACTGTTTATTCTATTCATTTTATACGATTTATTCCAATTAAATGCATCTTAAGCAGAATGACTTAGCACTCGCTGAATCAGTTTTCTACTGGTTTCCTAATCGTTAATAATCTAGTTACCGTAAAACATCTACTCGATGTGCAATTCGCTTAAACGGCATTGATCTTATGATTGCCAATTCAGAATTAATTATTATATAGTTCAAATATTAACGTTATGCTGCGGCGCGGCGCGCGCGCGTGCGTGTGTATAGTTTTGTATTGCTTGATTTTTCACCAGCAGTACACTTCATATACCTACGTGTTGCTTTTTTAAAAAGACGTGAAACAAATAAACAAAGAAACACCACTTTAAAAGGACAAAACCGCTATAATTACATGTCATGTCTTGTATTATAGATTTCTGCAATGAGTGTTTTGATCTGGGTATAGTTTGTGATGCATATGGGAGGGGTTGGCTTTAATCCGTTTTAGATCCATTAACTTTAATGGCACTGAAATGACCAAAGAAAGAGAAAGAGCTCTCGTGCAGAAAGACAGTATGAAATGGAAATGCATTAGACAGAAGAGAAAATATGGCTCTGTGAGAGAAAAAAAACGGTAAACAGAACATCGCACCGATATGCTTTGAAGTTGTTTGAACTGGGCAAGACTATTTTGAACGATAAAAGCAAGCCTCTGTTCACCTGTACCAAGTGAGACCAAAATAATGCGCATGTTCCACTCTGACAACCTTTCACCGTATTTCTTCTGATTCGATTTTCTTTTTTCATTTCACACATAACATGTACCATGCATATTTAAGCAAGAAAAACAAAGAAGCAAAGAAAAATAAAAGTTAACTTGGTTTCTCTCCACTGCCCATGGGCTAGCATTGATCCTGAGACTGAAGATTTTCTTTTGACAGCCCAAACTGCATTTCCTGTGGCTCGGCCTCACCTGGGACTGAAATGACATCAGCAGGACATGCACACACGATGACCCACTTCTGTAAAATGGGCAATTTTCATTGATGGTCTATCTTAGTTTCACAAAAAAGTCCTGTTAAAATATACCTGTCATTTCTGTAACAGTATTGCCTGTGATATTATGGAGTCTAACTGGCAAAACCAATTATATAACAAATTGACATTTTGAAATTCTGATTCTAGCAAGTTCTACAGTAATACATTTTTGGAATATTTGATTAATTTGACTAATGTCATCCCTTAACACAACTCCCTTTAAATTTTCTACATATTCTGCTTAATGCAATAAGCGTGTTATACTTACATGCATGTGTATGTATGTTATAATATGATGTGTTTTGACTCAATTTAATGGGTAAATATTAGACTTACACATGCATACACTAGATTAGGTATCTATATATTTATCAGGGCTGTCCATTAATTTCTGTGGGCGTGACCGTAATTCCAACAATGACGACCTTAAGCCCCACCCAGCTCTAAGCTTAACCATAAGTAACCAAACTAAATACGAGACTTTTGGCATTTTTAATTTTCTGATTGGAAAAATTGTCCCCCACAAAGTCAAAATAACAGGTTTTATCCCATTGTGGAGTACATTTGGTCTCCACAATGTAACATAACCCTAATCCACAGATGCACACACACACACACACACACGTAGAATTCCCCCAGTATGAACAGGAGTAGAATAAAGCATGTGCTAAGAACGTTGATCTTTTTAAAGGCAGCAGCAGTAGCTTTTGAGTCTAGAAACCCGCATGAATGGACCCACAATGAAACCACCCTTTTGTCTGGTCCGCATTTGATTAGTCCACTGCTTGGCAGCTCCATTGTTTCACAATATGCTTTAATTAGCACATCATTTACACCAGAAAAGGCCAAATTATTTTAGAGCCGGGGCTGAGAACATCAGCATTCCCTGCAGCTTTCAAGGACTGAGGGTGCAGAGGGAGACTAAGCAGATAACTATTCAATTTAGACTTAAAGACTGATGCTTTGTTCCCTGTGTGCAGACTAAGATGTATGGCCCAGATTACGACTCCCAGTGTCATTCAGCGTTCCTAATCATGACGCCAAAAACAATATAAATTGACTTTGTTTAGCTCAAGAAAATGGGATCGCTTCACTGCCCTTATGTCGCGTGAAGTCTGTCTAGCACTTGTATTTGCGTGTGTGAACAAGGAGTGCATGCTTAAATCTGGTTAGATAATATCATTGGTGTAGTAAACATTATATATTACAGTTTTTTTCTCAATTGTTTAAGGACATTTTCGGAAACAGTGGTAAAACTTTAAGTGCAGCTGCCATATCAGTTTATCCGATGTAGCTAAAGGCCATAATTCACTCAAAATGTTTAATGACATAGCTTCCAACAATGAGCACTGTGAATGTCACCACTGCATGCCATTATTATTGCTGTAACAATTGGTTCTCAAACTATGGCACTTGATGTCTATGACAGACTGCGTGACGGACATACATATCAGACAGGGACTCCCAGAGGAGGGAGTTCAACAGACAGTGGAATGTACTGTCCGCTCTAGTTGTACACAAAGGTATTTGTGTATTTAAGCATCGCTCATAATGGTGTAAGCATCGGTTTAAATCCTGACAATCGAAATGCTGAAGATGAGTGTCGATATGTTTCGCCCCCTGTATGTGTGGGTTATCGATGACACAGTTTATGCTCCTCTATCTGATCAGGCTCATTCATACTTAGGCTGGTTGATTACATGATGTATGTTTGTGGCTCGTATTTCACTTGAAATTGCTCTGTATCTTCATCTCCCATTTGCAAAACTGCCCAGTATTGTAGAACCTCGTCCTCTCGCAACAACTAAATCACAAGATTCGCCTTCATTTCCTTTGATGCCACATTAATACAAGCTCACTGCGTTTCATGGACTACATATCTTTGGCAGTTTATGACTGTTGGAGAACTGGAGCCGTTTCAGATTTATACAGTGGGAATTATGATACACATGCATAGGCAATTCTAGACCTTACAGAAAATGGACAAAAGCAGTGGTACATACTTCTTAATCATTGAATTCAGGTATTTCATTCAGACCTATTGCTACAGGTATATAAAATTTACATCAAGTGATCAGGTTTACAAACATTTGTGAAATAAAAAAAAACATTTGTGAAATAATGGGTTGTTCTGATGTTTTCACTTACTTTTGCAATAAGTCAGTACATGAAGTTTCTTTCCTGCTAGTTATTCCACGGTCAACTGTAAGTGGTATCACTGCAAGGTAGAAACATTTAGGGTGTAACAGACCGAGTGTTGAGGTGAATAGTGTGTAAATGTGCTTTGCTGACTGGATAACTGCATAGTCCAAAACGCCCTATGGCATTAACCCTAGCACAAAAACTGTGCACTGGTATCTTCATGGAATGGGTTGGATGAGTTTGGTTTGGAAGAACTTGACTGGCCCCATCAAATGCCTTCAGGTAGAGATTGTGAGCCCGGCCTTCATGTCCAACATCAGTGCCTGACCTCACAAATGCTCTTCGGGATGAATGGGCAAAAACTCCCACAGACACACTCCAAAATCTTGTAGAAAGTCCTCCTAGAAGAGTGGCAGCTGTTATATGCTGCAAAGGGTGGACCAACTCCATAATGATTCCTATGGATTTAGAATGGGACGTCAGAAAAGTAGGTGCTTTGGCCAGGTGTCCCAGTACTTTTGTCAATATAGTGTATATAGGCAGACTTCAACTGCCCTAGTTTTGTCTCTGCCCCCTGGACAAATGATTATTCTAAATCCATTTTGCAATTTCGTCCCGTATTTCTTGAGGGCCCAAGTCCCCCTAGAGGTCAGATACTAGAGTCACCCCTGTATATATATGAAAGTAATAAAATGCTTCAGCAAAACAATTACCAAGGTTTACACAATGTACTCCAAGGCTAATACAGCAGCATGAAATGCTTAAGGAGTTGAATTTTGTGTGAACACACTGGGAAATGCTTAAAATGCTGTGAATTAATGCAGTGTAAATGTGAAGAATTAAACATAGTGCAGGTGGAAAAAAAGTTACTGTCATTTGAGGATTGTGCTTAGGCTATTGAAAAAACAAATCTGCAAAATATTGTAGTCAGAATTTGTCTTTTCTGTCATTTGAGTTTCGTTTGTATGTAATTATTACAGTTTCCTTGCCCTAGGACTACATCTTGGCTTTATTGTGGACTTATGGGTGAACTTCCATTAAAAACCCTCCTTCTCAAGCGACCTTGGGTTTGTGAAAGGTACTATATAAATGTAACTTATTAGTATTATTATTAACCTGGTTAGGGCATCAAGAACCTGTGTCGGACAGAACTGGGCATGGGCCAGCTGTACAGGCTTAGCAAGATGCTAATCCAACACAGATGCGTACACAGGCACAGTGTGCACTATGGGTAATTCTGAGATACCAATTAGCGTAAATTAAGGGTGGGGAACCTGATTCATGTAGGGCACACAAAGTAATAACAGTGGGTCCCTAGGCCTGGAGTTGAGAACAACTGCTTTATTATTGGTTGATTGAGAGGTCATCCCGAAAGCCCACACCAAGGCTGGCTCTCCATGGATCAGGTTCCCTACCCCTGGACTAAATGTATGTCTTCAGACTGCTGGAGAACCAACGCAGCATGAGGAGAACATGCAAGCGGCATGCACACAGGGCAGAGGTGCAATTCAAATCTTCAACCCCGGAAGTCTGAGCGACTACGCGAAAACGTCTCAGTAGATTCAACTTTTATTACTGTTATATTTATTTTTAATCCAGATTTCAGTTTGCATTTTTAAAATTGCAGCCTTTGTTTTTAAATTTATTTAGGTTCTTTATTATAATATTTAAATTTACATTTTGTAACATGTGCATGTGTGAGTGTGCCCTGCGATGGGCTGGCCCCCCATCCTGGGTTGTTCCCTGCCTCGTGCCCGTTGCTTCCGGGATAGGCTCCGGACCCCCCCGCGACCCAGTAGGATAAGCGGTTTGGAAAATGGATGGATGGATGGATTTTGTAACATTTGTATTTATTTAACAACTTCATGCTTGTTCATATACCACAAAATACCTTTCAGGGATTCTTCCCAGAAAAAAAAAACAATATTTTTAAGAGCAATTGCAAAGGATTCAAAATGGGAGCAACAAATATGTCTCCATAAACTTTTATTATAGTCGAAAGACAGGCACAAGGTTCAAAACCATCTGGAAGCAAAGAAAGGGAAACCAAATACGAAATCTTAGTCCAAATGCAGCCCAGTATCGGCACAGGGAATAAAGAGAGAACGACTAAATCTAAATCATTTGACGAAGAACAATAAAACCAAGAAAAGCATACAGGGGTTACACACAGAATGCAGATTGTGAAATAGCCTTGTAGTGTGGTGAGACATGATACTTCACAAGGAGCTCAGTGAAACCAAGTTCCTTTGTTCTATTACAGTTACCCAGGTTGCCTTTAGTGTTCAAGGGAGCCAGAACGAAAACTGGCTGTGACTGGCTGTTCTTTTGCTCTGATGGGGGTGTGGCAGCTATTCTTCAGCTTGGGGATAGATGTTGCTTCTTCATAACATTAATTTCACTCTTTAATTTTTAAACGCTTTACATTAACTGCACTGTTGTAATGCATCCATTCTACATTCATGGAGCATTCATGCCCCGCATGTAAGTACATATGATGTTTGTTTTAATACATGTTAAAGCTGTTAAGGAATGTTAGGGTGTCAAGTGCTGCTTATGAATGCTCTACGATTGCATTATGAAGGTGCAGTTAATGCAAAGTATTTAATGAGTATAACTGCTCGAATGTCCACTAGTCAGAGATTCAGAGACAGGATCATCACCCTGGGATGTCGAAATGAGGCCGGAGAAGATTATACTGACTCAACTACTTTGCTTTGCTGCACACAGGAATTATATTACCGGTGACAATCTCTGACCGCTGAAGGAAAATGTTACAAACACCCCCATAAAGACCGGGCAGTTATGTTTACCTTCAAGTTAGTACTTTTAACCTAGAATTACTTTCAGTTCTAGGAACTGCAAGGCAATCCATGATGCATTCTGAAAACACTATTTTCACATTTTCACAGCACGGTCACAGGTTTCAGGTAATGAGCACCTACTCACTGAGGTGTTACAGGGCTGTTGGAAGACTGCTGGCATGGTACCACTGATTCTGGCCTGAACCTGGCAAAGGTCAGCTCCAGGAACATGACGTTTTCAGTAAATTTAATTGTATTTTAGTGGCATTACTCCTAGACCTTCCCAGTTTCCATCTCAGCAAAATATTACTTAGTGTACCGCACATAGAACCAATTGCTTGGGGTAAGTGGTTCAGTGGGCTAAGCCTCTATCCCTAGTTCAAGCCCCACCTTGGCTGAATAAGCACAGGTCCATAGGCCTTAGAATGAAGCCCTTAACCCCCAGCTGCAGGGGGCTGCTACAGGAAGCTGTCCTTCAGTGCCAAGCCTACACTCACCTACATATGCATGTCTTGGTAGACAAGAAGGGAATTTCCCCCCAGTGATCAATGAACAGTCATTGCTGTTATTTATATAATCAAATGATAATCATTTATGAATGAAATGTATATTTAGCATGATATCATGAATCATTTTCCACGATTTATGAAACATATGTAGCTACAAAAGAGGCATCGCCCTGCCACCTCCATGCGGAATTCGCCTGGGTTTCTCCAAGCACTCTGCACCCCCTACTGCTGTTAGGTGAATTGTCATCTCAGTGTGGTGTAATTTATGAGTGTGGCTGCCTCCAAACGGACCCACTTCCCACCCAGGGAGCCCCCCTGCCTTTTGTTCTATGCCCCCCCCCGAGACCTTGTACTGGGTAAGAGGTAAAAAGTCAGATCTCCCCAATAAGTGCATAATGCATGTAGAAATCGCTTCATTGAAATGTATAAATTGCAGTATTTCTATAGCTGTACCATAGTTGGGCTGGCTGTATTCCCCCATCAGGTGTGTAAGTTACTTTTGCATGTAAATACTGGCAAATTTGAGCCACATATATTCCCCCGTCGGCAGCTCGGTCACGCCCACAGAGCTGAAGCCGAAAAAGAAGGTGCGGCTGTTGAAGAAGGACAGTTAATCAACGTGTAAGAAAAGGGGTTACGCCCTGAATGGTTCTGGCTAAAGGAGAAGCACGTAACATGGACTATTTTAGCCCTTTCTCACTGGGGCTGGTGCCCGTGCTGAGACTAAATTCCGGCCCGGTGTTGCATTCACACCAAAAATAACAGGTGCGGCGCGGATATATCCAGGCCGGAGCTACTTTTTCCAGCCCTGAAAAACTGCTGGGCCACAGTTAGGAGCGCGTGACGTCAGGAAGGCGGGGTTAGAGTCATCAGAGCGAAAAGCAAAAGTTTAGGAATGAATGCGGAGTGAATTGGAGAAGGCAAGCGTTATCAGAATAACAGAGCAAGTCACGAGCAAGATTAAAAGAAAATGACAAAAGAATACAGGAAGTGTAAATGAGAGCTAAATAAAAATGGAGCTGGCTGCCCTAAAAAGGAATATCATGGACTCCATGTTTAGAAACAGACCAGTTAAGCAGGTGACTGTAGCATTGAACCCCGTGACCCCTTTGGATGAACCGGGTAAGTTGTCAATGTCGTGTTTACTTGACCATAGCAAGTTACCATTAGAATCTGACGTCGGTGTACCACCCAGTGATGCATACTGTACAGCGATCTGCTTTGTTACAGCAATGAAAATAACAGTCACATGCTATCTTGCTTTAAATGTCAGTAAATTAAGTGAAATTTTCCTATCGTGTCTTTCATCAGCATCACTTCTCATATTTATTTATTCCACGTGAAAGATTCACGTTTCTTGATTATTTGTATATTTGTAAAATAAAAGTTCACCAAAATGTTTAGACTGTTAAACCAGTCCATTAATGCATATTGTGTAGTAGTTTGGTCAGCATCATGTATTTTATGTGCATCTGTGCTGATTTGATGACAAATTATTATGCATTTTAGCCTTTATATGCAAGGGCTTGATGTGAAAGAGGTATCTGAGTTACTTTGTGAATCTAATTGAAATGCGCAGAAATCCAACAACAAAGCAATATATATTTTTTTCTTTTTGAAAATGAAAGCACGACGGGGTATCCTGCTACACCTTCATTGTGTTTAAGAACAAATCTATACACTTTTAGGGCTTAGTCTGTTCCCTTCTTTATTCAAAACAATCCTGTTAACAAGCAAATATGCCTGTTAACCTGTCAGCCTCTCGATCCAGAATCCAGTCCATTGTTTCTAGAGAACCAGTTAATTATCTGCACTCGTTTACAGTTATTGGATGTTGCTGTACCTAGTTATTGGATGTTGTGTAGGGTGAGGTACAGTAGGGTGAGATTCTCCTTGCTAAGTGGTATCCCCCCCCCCCCCCAACCCAATAGTGGTTTCTCACTTTTTTTTGTTTCATTTGTGGCTTCTTCACCACATGTCTGACTTCAGGTAATATCTAGCAATTTGCATATGGTAATTTGCATATGGAAAATGCATGTGTTTTGGCTCTGTTCTGACTCAGAAACGGACTGGAACCAGCGCATGGACCCAGACGCAGTTCATTAAAATTCCTGACCAATAGTTTTGGTGTAAACATGTTTGGTAAAACATCATAACAGTAACATGGACTGGAAAACTAAAATGCATTGCTGATAAAAGTAACAATGCAATCAACTGTATAGATCAAACAAGCTTATAAACTACAGCATAGGCTGTGAGGTATTATTCCAAATCAATTGCTAATCCCTGCCAATGAAAACCCACACACCTAGCCCATTAAGCGTAAAATGATTACCGGTTAGGCAAATGTCCTGGTCAGATGGTCCCACCATTCCTTGCACCAATGTGGAATTGCACTGCAAAAAATGATGGCTGTCTGAGTCAAGCACGACCCGCATGTTAATCTCAAGCCATTTCCTGTTTCTGTACACATTTTCAGTGGGAGCCTTAATGGCAACATGTATGCAGTTTATGGTCCCCAGGACATTTTGGTAGTCAGTCACTCGATAAAACGTTACCTCTGTTCTCCTCCTGCACGCTTGTGCATTGGGAAGTTTAATGAAGGTGATAATTGAGGCAGCATTTCCTTAACAAACTGTGTCAAGGATCTACATATACAGTATAGGACTGAAAAAAGTGCACCAAATATCACCAGCCACCCTCTGCAACAATCCTGCTGCCAACTTTTGTTATTTTCAGAAGGCCAGGTATGGAATCTGGGCAGGTGTTGAGGCTGGACACAGAGATTATGCTTCAGGACCCACCTGAGAACATGCGATACAATGTCCGTCAGTTGAAGTACATCAAGACGAGGGCAGAATATTCTTGGTCATCTCTATCGTCGCACCCCTTTCCATCTTTCCCATCACACAGGAGTGCAAGAACACGGAGCACGGGCACTGCGACTCAGGATTTGGGGGGATTTGGACCTATTTTTAATTATCTTAATTGGAACACTTATTTTTTTAATTAACCAATCTTTTAGGCTAAATGATTCACATATGAGCCACATTGACAGGCAAGCTGTCCCCTGCATTGAATCTAGCCTGATGGTAATATTTGTACACAGGGGTGTAGCTAGATATTTTGGGCCCCCACCACATTTTGCCAAGCAGAGCCCCCTCTAAAGTCCCGGGCCCCTTAAATCTGCCAACATCTTCATGCCCCTCCAGTACCTTCATTTGTACCTACTAATACATTCCTTTACACTATTGTGTTATATAAAGTATACCACAGTAATATATAGAATGGTATATATTGACTGAAACATGATTTTCAAGATATGTAATAAATGCAAAAAGTTTTGTTACATGTTAAGTGTTCTAGAAACTGCAGTATTGCGTTTGGCCTCATAGAGGTGCTTGACTTAATGCCCTCCAGAGTATGTAGTACGAAAACTTGATGGCAGAATGAGTATAAAAGTTATTTACATCCAACATCCAAAAGTGCGTAACTATCTTCATGGTACTAAACCGCAGTGGCAATACATATAGAATGATGCAGTGTATCGCAAGTATGTGCATCACTACCTAAGTTTCTATTTTTTAGACATCACATGTATGAAAGTCATTAGAACTTATTATAGAAATTTCCTCATTCCTCTTATAAGCTATTCTCTGCCTGTCATGGGTGATTTGTCTACTTTAAAGTCCCTTTCTGACATTCTGAATTTCAGCCATATATCACTGCATACAAATTTTCATCCACCAACTGATGAAAAGCCACATGCTTTCATTGCTACCTTTTTTTCTTCAAACATTCACAGGCTGGAATTAATGAAATGGGAGTGCAGAACAGTATGGAAATGAGGACCTACAATACCTCTGGTGATTAAAGGTGTTTTAAAGAGCAGAGAGAAAAAGTGGCAGTTTCTTTTATAGATATACAAGGTATATAACAGGAAATACAGCGACTGCCTTCCTTCGGAGACTAATTTCCTTGGCTGCTATAAAGCTGTAAGGATTAAGGAAATAGCATATGAAAGGCGTAGCATGATGTTTAGTATATGCTAATTGAACAGCCAGTAAAAACTGCAGAAGGATTGTGTTTTTACGTGGCTTTTTGGAGAGTTTGTGTGCCAAAGGCATTTTTCCTGCCTTTGATCAATGCGAAGCAATCAGCCTGAACTTTAAATTACTACTGGTGGTTTTTTTGAGTCTTTTTGAAACGTAATAAGGAAACGGTACAGAGTAAGTAAATAGAAAAAAATGCCTTTATGGTTTACCATTACCAAGCTAATCCTTTATATCCTTTATATACATAATATGTACCAAAAGCTGTTCTTGTTTGGGTCAGAAATGCACCAGTGCCTCTTCCCAAAGCTCCCAAGATGAATGCAGGGCACATTATTGAAACAAGTGTAGCACTTTAAGCTGGAATCCTGCTGGGAACATTTCTGAATGAACATTTTTCTCAAGGTTACTTTTCACAGTCTTGAACTGAGCATTACATCACGTTACTGCTCTAAAATAAATGCCACAGTGTCTATCCTATACAATAAAAAAAAAAATTAAAAAGCTTCTTTCTTTCTCTCAGAAGTTATTATACTGAGTTTAGTTAAACACGTCTCTTCTAAAGTTTTATTGGTGAAATGTTTCCCAGTCTCTTGTTATTACTAAGTGTTGAGTGGGGGGGGATTTACAAAGCACATCACGGTGATAGTTCAATAAGACACCACTGCAACATAAGGCAATATCGTGCAATGGCACATAAAATACAATAGGTTATAATACAATATTGTATAACTGTACAACAGTGATGAAATGGTGCAATAGAAGTGTATAAAACGGATATATCTAAGAATTTACAATAAACTACAAAAAAGAATTTTACTGGGTGGGGGAAGTATTTACAGGGTCAGGTGTCAGAGTCATGGGCATTTACAGACGTAAGTGCTGGAGGCTAGTAGGTGGTGTGGGTCGAGAGTGTTTGATGGAGGGCAGTGAAGTGAAGAGGGCATTGGGGGGGGGGGGGGGTTCTGGATGGTCCCGGCCTTCTTTAACAGCGGGGAGTGTAAATGGATCGCAGCTGTAGAAGGTCAGAGTCAGTGATTTTGGAAGCTGTCCTGACTGTTCTTTGTTGCGCTTTGAGTTCCTTGCCTGTCAGGCTACCTAAACCACACCATAATTCATCCTGTCAGGAACTCTCAGTGGTGCAGCCATAGAAGTTTGTTAGATCTCCGCTCCCACTCCAAAGCACTTTAGACTCCTCAGGAAAAACAGCACTTGTGTTGTGCCTTCTTGAGGATGCCGCTGGTGTTGAGAGACCATGAGACGCCCAGGAATGTGCTGCCGCTACCAATTTGCCCAGGTGAGTGAACCTTTGACACTGATTTGGATGTGATGCCACGGTTCATCCTGAAGTCAACGACAGTCTCCATGGACCTGTTCCTGTTCAGAGTGAGGCTATTCTCCAGGAACCACACGGTGCTTTTTACTCGCTCTTATTGGCACCTTAATTGTCACAGTGAAGCCATTCGTTCTGCAAAGCTGATAATGCTATTGCTTTTACGCATTTTCACACAAACAGCGTTTTTGGTTGACTATTTCTTCATACTTGACACATACTGCTAATTAGCATTTAACTTAATGCAACTCATCTTTCTAGTTGTGTTTATAATTATGATTAGTTGCTTTAAAGGTAAAGGAATTTTTAAATGCTCTCCAGTGAGTATCCTGATCCCAGGATTGACTTCACATCATTCACGGATGAATCAATGAATTATTTATTTATTTATTTGGAAAAAAAAACTTTATGTAGTCACTATTACGGTATGTCAGTGAATGTTAGCATATGCAGAAAAGCCTGCATCATTTTTTCCCCAAAGAACTCATGATGCACAAATGATTTCCTACTTGAAAATGTTAAGAGGCAGAGTGGATGAGGACAGGTCTCGGTGGTGACTAATCTAATATCTGATACAAATTGGCAACTTCCATGGATGTGCTAAATCGGAATTGTCAAAATGTTCAGGTTTTTATTTAGTATTTTGTGAAAAGCAACATCGTGAAAAGAAAAAAAAATGTACTCAGACTATGTTTTGCCGCTAATGGGGTAATCTGACTGGCGTATGATTAAAACACTGTGTTCTGTTCCATTGTAGAGGTCTTTAATCTCAGGACATTAATAGGTCTGCATGTACTAAGTGGCTTAACGATCCATGGTTAGGACAAATGATTAAACTTCCATAAATGTTGCAGCTCTGATTCCAGTGGATAATGATCAAAAAGCCAGATAATGAAGAACCAGGCATCCAGAGGTTCCTGAATGGAAAAGCCAGATGACAACCCACATGTCAACAGATCCGCAGCTCACCAGTAACCATGGACACCTGGTAATAAATCACAAGCACCAGCCTTCAGTAGGAGGCCATTTTCAATTTAGCTCTAATCAACTTCTTTAACTTCCCCAGGAAGAGTAACCTGGTGTCGTAATAATTTCGTAACTCCCGAACAAACAGGCATCATACGAAGTACACAGTAGGACAAACAGTGTGAAGTTTGTGTTATTATTTAGCTCGTTATCAAATATAAGTTATATCATACCTTTAAGTTCCTTTTTGTTTTTAATCCGAATCCGTCAGGTGAGTTTCATAACAACAGAATTTTCTTCATTTCCATAACCTAGCAGGAGGCTGACTAACGTATCATGATCAGGCTTATGAAGAACAGAGGGTGTCAATCTACATTACCTTAGATTTAGCGCCCCTCAGATCTTAATTAATCACCAATTAAAAAGATAAATAAGGATGATGGTGAGTTGGACTGACAATGTCATCAATTTCCTCCATCAAATGAGGAAAATATTATCCAGGTCTGGCCCTTTGATTATTTTCTGTTAAACAAACAGATTTAATCATTTTAACTCAGACGGACCACATGCATTTTCCAGGATGCATTTTTTTAAATGGTGAAGTAAAAAACAAGAACATCTTCTTGGGATTTTTTACACACGTTTGCTCTGTGTGAATTTTATGGTATGTTTTCGATTGTCTTATTATGCTGACAGAATTTGTCATTTATCAGAATAACATTAAAATGTTCAGGGTGTGCTGCACAACACTATTACAAACAATAAGTTCATATCTTATTTTGTGTAGATTTTTCTTTTCCAATAGGCTATAATGGAAATAAGTTTTTAACGCGCATACACAGACTGACACCTACAGTGACACTGAGACTGATACCCCAGTTTATCCAAGCGATTCCAAATAGAATTGACCATAAGTATAACTAGCAGAGACTATCACTGTAGTATCAGTACTCAACACCCTTTGCCACTATTGTCAGAATTGTAACAAATCTCAATTCTGCTCAAGCTTGATGAACAATTTGGACAAACTTCCCAGCAAATGCATCATTTCGTTACACATTAATGTAGAACAGGTGTGACCTTATCAAAATGTTAACTCTATATAGTACTACAGTACTAGTGGGCTATTCATACAGCATTAAGCTACGTAGATTTCAGTGCTTACAGCACAATCTGTAATCAAGCAGTAATAAAATGACATCTAGTTCTTGGATAATGTCAAAATAGTTCTGAATATGTTTAAGGTATTCAAGACCGATGAAGGTAGCTGGTTCACTATCCTTCAGTTTGACAGTTCCATTGCGCCTTAGACTGGCTTTTTGCTCTGACATGTTTGTCTTCTGACAATGTAAAAGTAGTAAACTGAAAACACAGATTTATAATGATGTGTGTGTGTATATATATATATATATGTATAATGTATAACGACTCTACTAAATTTTACATACTTCATTTGCCTGGAAAAACAGCCTAGTAAAATATAAAAAGCTGCTATCTTTGGTTGGTTTAATATACTCCAAAATAATTAGCGTAATAACAGCGTTCTTCATTTGTCTAATAAATTACCCCAGAATTGCATAGAAAATAATCAATTAATTCACTTGTACTTATAAAAAATACTTTCTGAACTGAATTTCTTTGACAGCAAAATGCTGCCAAATATATTACATGATTTTTTACAACAACCACCATGTCTAGAACACATATACTTGGTTTTCACAGTATATAATAATATATAGTAAATTAAATGCTTTTCCTATCCATCAGATGCATCAATTTCATCCATCCGTCCTCCACAAGTTTGTAGATGTGGCCTTGAGTACACTGCAGGCTGCAGTGTGAACGAGCAAAGGGACTCACTGGAAAGACGTTATTCCATTTCAGAATATATAATAATGCACGATGGACACTAATACACTTCAATCACATGTCTTTGGACTACAGGAGACTATTCTACCCAATGGAAACCCACATAAAGACAGTTAAACATGGTTTTGTGTGGAAAACAGGATGCAGAATTGCAATTCCAATCTGAATTTAGGGAAGTAATTAAAATGGAATTGAATTCAAATGAATTTATATACATAGTGTAGGTGTAACTATAACAATACAGATTATTATTACATTATGAATATGGTAACTTACACATAATTGTTATCAAATGTTATGAAATGCAACATTTGAAGTGTCACCTAGAGAATTGCATTTGGAGCCCCTGGGTCTCAGCCATGGAAACCCAGGCATTGAAGCATCTCTAGTCAGCATAAACCAAATGTATATTGATAGAATAGGCTAAAAATGACCCACAATTTTTCTCTTACAATCATGAAAATATAAACTACCCAGCTCAGTATATACATCTTCCCTCTAGAGAGTCGGTTCAGCCGGGGTGAAGCTCGGCCGCTGCTCTGCGGATCTGCTGGCTCCTGCGAATTCCCCAGATGTGGGAATCTCGACTGCATAATTTCTGGTAGCGGGGGACTGCATTCATGCTCTCCCCCATATTTAAGGGGGCAGCGTGTGGCTCAGTGGGATAAGCAGTCAGAAGGTCGCTGGTTCCTGCCCAGCAGAGCAGAATAAGCAAGCCCTTCACCGCCCTCTGCGGCTAAGCTCACTTGTATATGTATGTTTGTGTGTTAAGGAGAGCAAGATTGCATACACAGAGAGAGATTTCCCCACGTGGGATCAATGAAGCATCATTATTAAAAGCATTATATAATTATGCATTGTTAGGACAAAAGAACATTCCTTTTGTGTGTTTGCATTGAACTGAAATGAATTCAAATTGTTCTTCCTCCCATTCCGATGCAAATTTCAATTCAACATCTTATAGGGTACGCTCAGTTTAATGCAAAATCCAGTGCATGAATGGAATGGGGCACAATTCATATTTTCTGAATAGTGCACAACTCTGCAGTTCAGACACACACACAACACACAGAGCTGGACAGGAATCAAAGGTCAAACCCTGAACGGTGCAGGTTATTCTACTAAGCTATCACTCTGGCATTTCATTATTGTTTTAAGTAAAAGTTATGTAAATTATGTTATCAAATACACCATATATACAATTGTGGTCTTCATGTCCTTTCCTAGCATAAAGACAAAATTATATGCATCTCAGAATAAGTGAAATATTTCTCCTTCAGCTTTAAACCAGTACAAAAGGATTATTTAAAGCAGAAAACACAATCTAGGTTACCTGGTATCTCTAAATTCCCCACAGGGTGTCATAATCCATGTGTAAGTGTGTGTCCTGTGACAGACTGACATACCGCCTATGGTGTCCCCTGCCCTGTGCCCTGTGACGGACTGACATCCCATGCAGAGTGTCCCCTGCCCTGTGCCCTGTGACGGACTAATATCCCATGCAGAGTGTCCCCTGCCCTGTGACGGACCGATATCCCCTGCAGAGTGTCCCTCACCCTGTACCCTGTGACGGACTGATATCCCCTGCAGAGTGTCCCCTGCCCTGTGCCCTGTGACGGACTGACGTCCCCTGCAGAGTGTCCCCTGCCCTGTACCCTGTGACGGACTGACGTCCCCTGCAGAGTGTCCCTCACCCTGTGCCCTGTGACGGACTGACGTCCCCTGCAGTGTCCCCCGCCCTGTGCCCTGTGCCCTATGACGGAATAATATCCCATGCAGGGTGTCCCCCACCCTGTGCCCTGTGCCCTATGATGGACTAATATCCCATGCAGGGTGTCCCCCACCCTGTGCCCTGTAATGGACTCTGTCATGCCCTCTATTTCCTGAGATGGACTTCAGGCTGCCAAGAATCTGCATTGGTAAAGCATTCATGAAAATGGATGGATGTAACTGTGCCTGGGTTTGCCCTCTATTTTAAGTAAAGCCCTGCCTGTTCATTTTTCTTACAGCAAAAGGTGCATAGTGGAAGAGATTCCTAATGATATGACTGTTTGTCAGCCAAGCAGTGAATGCTGTCACACTAATTTTACATCTAAATATACTGCATAGCAGCTTCTCACTGTTTTGGTGCTGTCACACGTATTTATTTAGCTATGACAGGCAAGTGCATCGGGGCTATTTCTCTATGCACCTATTTAATTTATGTAGAGCAAGAGAATATTTTTCCTTTTATTTTTCCTTTCATATCTGCCTCATTATATGGGTCCTCTGGCACTGAACTAATACATCACCCAAAACATCAAGCATGCAGGAAACTGCCCCTACATGGTGAAAAGATCCAGTGTACTGACCTTGTGGTCCATATTGGCCCTCTGTCACTGCCCTGCATCAGCACCCCCAGTTACTGCCATTTATAATGCATTTTGAATGTATACTTGCTTTGCAATGAGTCATTTTTTTTTTCCCCTTCTGCAAGAATTATTCTAAACTGCATCCACATTGCTGTAGTTGTTGGCTGACACAGTGGGTTGTGGTGTTGTTGAAGATCTTCCATGTTAGGGGTTTAAATCTCACCTTAGCATGACAATTCTGTGTTTTTTATGCATTAAGGTAGATTGAATTTTTTTTTATTGAAAATAGAAATGTGTAACATTATGTAAGCGGTGTGCTTTGGGTTCTTAGCAAGATGCTGCTTCTTTTATACAAGTATTTGGCTAATATTTCAAGCAATTTAAGTGACCCTTTGCTGTTCTACACAGGAGCTTTTCCTGGAGTCTATTTGGGACTCCGAGGCTAAAAATGTTTTTATTTGTGTGTGACAGAGGTTTTATTTAGTTTTGGAAGTTAGCCTTTGTTTTGGCATAACTGAAGTCAGTCCCATTGGAAGAAATAAAAGCTGTCAGAATGTTAGAACATCCTCAAAACTCCTTGCTGTAATGCCCGGCTCGTACGCTCCTTGTGTGTGCCATGCCCGGCTCGTACGCTCCTTGTGTGTGCCATGCCCGGCTCGTACGCTCCTCGTGTGTGCCACGCCCCCTGATTACCCACGTGTGCTTCCCTGATCGTCTCCTGCTGTGTCCGGTTACTTTGATTAGTCTTGTCTTATTTAAGTCCTGGTCTTTCCTGTTTGCCTTGTCCATCATTGTGGTTCTGCTGTGTATTCGGTGTGGTGAATGTCTCCTGCTCCCTTTACCCCAATAAAACCCGCGTTCAGCCCCGATTTCCACCTGTTTGCCTGCCTCCTTACCAGCTGACCCGCACAATCGTCGCCTTGCTCCCCCACGGTCGTGACACTTGCCTGTATTCTTTACATTTTATATTTTATCAGAAATTGTATTTAATAACAGATTCCCCCCCATTCAATTCTAATGATTCGAATGCCAGCTGACACTCACAAAACTCAGGGTGCAATTATATCTATTTATCAACGTTATATGGCCAGAGATCTCTCAATGCACACAGACACATAACCTTGCTTGAAAGACCTCATCTTCTCCAGGCAGATATCAGACTGGACCTTGCTTTGTGAAAGCTTTCTATTTTCATTCCACTGGATGTGTCACATCGGCGTCTGTTCTCACAGCGGCTGGTGACGTCTGTGGTGCATCCAGCGGCGCGAAGGCCACAGAGGCTTATCCTCATCAATGTCACGGCTTGTGTGATCTGCCAGCCGGCCCCCAGCTCAGAGAATATCCCTCAATTTCATCAGCTTTTTGTGTCGGCGTAATCTTGTCAGCCCTGACAATGGAGATGATCGCCTCTCTTATTTTCAAGCCCAAAAAATGACTTTTTTAGCCATTCACATATTCATGCTAGAATGCACATTATACACACACACACACACAACCATGAACAATTTCAACTTCTCTAAAAGCAAAATCACTGATCTATGCTCATCGCTTGTTCCACTTGATTCCAAATTTTCCCTTTACATTTAATTTATTTTCATAAAAATACTAAATAACTATGCACTAGTGGTCACCAACCCTTCTTTTGTAGATCTATCATCCTCAAAACTCAGATACTTAGGAATAACACCTGATACTGGTCCATACTGGAGTCAACTATGTTGAAGCTAAGCTTGCTCAAATACTGAGATGTTACTAAATGACCTGATTATCTGTTTTGGGGGTGTCGCACACAGCAGGATTTCATGCTCAGCCAGATAATTTGTTGTTATCACAACACATGTATGTAAAGTGCCGAGGGGAGACTCTGTTGTGAAAGGCGATATATAAAAATAAATCAAAATGGAGTTTCTCTTCATTGACTTATTTAGCCCAGACTACCTCAAATCTGAGTTATCTGGCTAAGCAAGAAATCGTGCTGTGTTGTCATTTTGATGAAAGTGTTTTCTGAATTTGTGTAGTGTGTTCGAATGCAGTGTGTTTGCAGATTCTTTATGAACTCGTATAATGGCCTTTGTCGCTTTCCAGCAGGTTTTTCTATTAGACGTGCATTTCTTGAGTTTGAATTGCACTGGGCTCTCGGCCATGGTAGCTATATACCATAAAGTACTAAACTCTCTGGCAACATTCAACTAAGAATGCGAGTTCGGAATTATTTTTATAAGACGGACACTTGAAATCGATGCACAGTTGTCGAATATTTTCAACTCAAATATAGACCAGTGTGTAACCTATGGATAGGGTTAGCACATTAATGTAGAAAAGCAGGTATTTTATTCTTTTGTTTAACTTTTCCCAGTACCACAGGGGAAGTATTATAAGTAGGTGGAAGAGTAGAAAAAAAGGAGACTGATAAGTCACTAATTTGGAATGTAGAAATTAATTCACAATAAAAATGTGTCCATTTCAGAGGAATAAAGTAGAATAAATTGACTAAATTACTAATTAGGTGAAGATTAATCCATAATTTTAAAGACAATTATGATCCATTAAGACCACCTTGTTATCTACTTAACTGTCATAGTTTCATTAGAATCTTTAGAGTCTAGGTCATTAGTAAATGCAATTGTGTTCATTGAGTGTTTTTGCTGTTTTCCTATTTTGTTGTTGCTCCGCATGTAGTATTCCGTGTCTGACTTCAGCCTTCTTCGTTTTAAATGATTATGCATCATTTTATCACAGTCTTACAGGAGCTCTGGAGTGGGCACCACTGTTGCTTCACACTTTCATGGTTGGAAGTTAAAATTCTGCCTCCTCTCTGCGTGGAGGTTGGTCGCATGCTCTGAGAAAATAGGTCGTGTGGGGCCTGGAGCATATATCAGCTAAAAGATGGACGGATTTGCAGAGGCTGTGTGTGTGTGCTGGCTCTGTGTCTGGTGTTTGCATGTTCTGTCTTCAGTATTTCCTTCAGGTTCTCAAGTTCCCTCAAACTTGTCAAACAGTCAAAAATACACACCTGGAAAACTGGCATCTTCAGATTGCCTGTAGTGTGTGAGCATGCGTTCCCTGCAATGGAATGGAATCCTCTGCAAGGTATTCCAGTGCCTTAAATTCCTTGTCCTGCCTGGGATAAGCCCCAAACCTGCTGTGATCCCCAATTATGGATCCGCAGAAATGAAAACTGGATGGATGGATTGATTCATCTACTGGTATTACACTTGAAGATTTTTGATTTTCTTATTTTTCTTAGTCTCTTATGTGCACCAATATATTAATATTTATTTATATTAATAACAATTATATCGCTGCACTGCTGAATTCTCAAATCTGAAGGATGCTGATTCATTTTCTATAAGCGCATAACCACACACGTAGTGCCGGTCAGGCTAATCACAGTAGTAAATCAGTGTAATAATAATTGATACTATTATTGATCGCCATGGGGAAATTGTCATTTTTACGCCTCCCTCAATGTGTTCTTTGTAGGGTAAGCTGTCCGCGAAGGGCAGCCACCTGTTGGGGCGCCCAGGGAGCTGGGGGTTAAGGGCTTTGCTCAAGGACCCACAGATGTGCTGAGGCTGATTCAGTGGCCCAACATGACACCTGACCTCCACCCAACAGAATGTCACCTGACGTCAAGCATGTCACCCGACCTCAACTGACCACAGGTCCTCATCCTGAAACACTGTTGTTGACTTAGTGATTTACAGCAATTTCTTTGCTTTTATAGTCTGTATATAATGCTATTTAGAATAAAAAATTATAATCACACATTGACTTACTACTGTGATTTGTCTGGCTGGCACTACACGTGTCGTTCAACTTCAAGAATTCGACAGTGCCATGGTACACATATTTTTAAACACACTCCACTTTGCGTTAGACAGGTCTTTGCCTTGGCAGCCATGCATTGGAAAACATAATGCATGGGCATAATGCATGGCCATAATGCATGGCCATAATGCATGGCCATAATGCATGGCTATAATGCATGGCTATAATGCATGGCTTGTGAAAGCATCAGTGTCCCATGGCAAATGATGTTCCCATCCATTAAAGGTTTGAAGGCCCTGTTCCTCTCATCAACAGCTTTGACCATCTGGCATAATAAAAAATAATTAGAGAAAGCACATACAAACAATTGATCACTGACAATTTACTGACACAATGAGTGCATTTGCAAAGGAATTTGCTTCAAAGCACTATGTGGAATGTGTAACATACAATCTGTTACTGATTTGTGAAATGAATTTGTAATAGTGAGTCATTAGGATGTGTTTGAAGTCAAAAATCTGGTCCATTACATAAGAATTAACATGAATTATATTTCTGTAAATGTCGCACATAAAACACAACAGATAGAGAAGCGCACAGGGTACAGTATGTTTGGCCAATAAGATATATTTGATGTACAAGAAGTGGCGAACACGACAAAGCAGCAAGTACTGTTCTTCTTAACTGACCTATAAGAATGGGCAACTCTTCCGCAAAACCATCAAATAACATCATGAGGCAATGTCATCCCTGGTGCAGCTTAGTGTTGGAAACATACTTTTCTTCTCAGTTGAGACTAGGAATTAAGTGGATGGATACTGGATACTTCAAAACAGAGGGCAATCCCCAAAGAACTCCCACCCAGGCCTTCTGGGAGGTCTTCATCTCAAGTTTTTTTTTTTTTATCTCAACTTCATGTTACTTAAACCTGAACATCCCAATTAATTTTCATCTACATCCATAACCATGCATTTTTCTCCTGATTAACAAGTGATTTATGTGGAAACATTTCCCTCGATTCTTAAGGTCAGAGGAACAGGTAACCATCGCTAACTTTTCAATATGTGCCACTTGTATGGCAGTTACAGTTACTACAAGCCCAGGATTCGACTGGTGTCTATGTAACTCGCTCCCCTTACACAGCAGTCTAGCCAGAATATAAAAAATTAATAGGTCTATCAAATGATAGGTCACCCTGATGTGACATGTTACGTATAATGTCACGCTGCATAAAATTTCATCTTTAGTAGATGTTGCTGATTGGGTGAGGAATGTCCTCTCATTTAACATGCTAAAAGAACATATTTTCCTAGGATTTGCTTGCATAATTTACTTGGAGGTTAGTCCACCATATGGGCCTATATCAGTCTTCATATTCATCTGAAGGTCCTTTCCTACTGCAGGAACCAACAACTTGTTCAGGATCCAGGAACTTTTTCAGGAACCGGCCACATTCCCACTGCAGGAACTCAGCCTAGGTTTAGTACTTGGGAGGTAGTTCCGAAACTTTTTTGTAGTTCCTACACTGGGGTAGTTCCCCGCGACCCAGTAGGATAAGCGGTTTGGAAAATGCATGGATGGATGGAGTAGGTACTTTTCATTCATCCAGGAACTACTGATCTTTATAGTGATAAACTTGCTGATTGGTTGACCACAAGCACCGGCTCCAATTTGGAAGTTATGCAGAAGTACAGGAAAAAGAGATAAAAGTACTGGAGCAGAAACTGGAGCAGATGGGCTTATATTTGTATTCAGTTACATTGAAGGCATTAATTAATACCTTTATTTGCTTGCATCTTCAAATATTTGATCTCTGTAATTGCACTGATACAGATATTTTGACCACTGATATATTTTTATCTAATATTGCTGTTACCTTAGGGTGGGGGGTGCTGGAGTTGAAACTAGCTGGCAATGATTAGTGGAATAATGTTACATCATTTTTTATTCTGTGGAAAACAAAAGATCGAGGCCAGATTTGTATAAAATATAAATAAATCATATAGAAAGTTTAACCTACAAACTTTTGTTTTTTTAGTAGAAAGTCAGAGTTCCTGTTGTGTGGTAAGGAACCAAGGCAAGAAAGTGGTCAGAAACAACAAAAATTCCCCATCGTGACAACCCAGGAACTCAGAACCAGTCCTGAGCTTTGATGAGTCATGTTTTTTCCATAGATTAATTTGTAGACGGTCACAGGAGCGATAGAGAATCACAGCAGGATGTGAGGTTTCTGATTATCTTGGAAAGATATTTACAGTATGTCAAGAAATTTCTTCTAAACACCAAACTAATGATATTAGGTGCTTTCACATCGCCAGAACTTTTCCCGGAAACCAGAACCTTTTTTTGAGAATCTGGGACTTTGTCGTGTTCACACTGTAGGAACTCAGCCCAAGGCAGTTCCTGAACCCATTTTTAGTACCTATTCCAAACTAGGCACTTTTCGTTTGAACACATGCTACTGGGGAGGTGCTGACTGGTTCACCACAAACACTCGCACTAACATGGAAGTTACACAGAATCCAGGAAAATATGTAGCGGAGAAGAGATATAGTTAGCTGAACAAAAACTGAGCTGATGGAATTATTTTTGCACTACAGTTAGAGTTAATGCATCAATGAAAGCATTTTTGCTTGTGTCTCCATATTTCTGCATCAGAAAATCTGATCGCTAACCAATACACTTCTGTCTAATATCATCGGTGTTGGTGGTGAAGCTTAGTGGGATAACCTTGCATCATGTTTTATTCTGTGGAAAATGAAAGATCAATCTGATTACCCCATTTAATAAGAATCATATAGACGTCACTCGTCGTATAATATAAATAAAATGCTGTCAGTGGTGTCCCTTTTTCATCGTGATTGACTAACAAAAAACTAACAAAATTACTTGTATGTCCTCCATTGTTTTGGAGAGGTGGTGTATTTTCGTATGAAATTATGTGTGATGGTTAACCTATGTACTTTTTGTATCTCTGGTGCGTATTTAGCATAAACATCTCAGTTCCTGTTGTGTGGCGACACACGAAAGCGGCCAGGTGCTATAAACGTTCAGGTCAAGACAGTCCAGGAATGTGTAAACCGGGACCAGGTTCCAGAACTTTGGTGTGAAAGCATCTGTCGCCTACAATTACACCACATTGTAGAGTCCCTAAGGATGGTATCTGGCTTAACATTGTAGTTTTCCCAAGAGCCCTAGAATAGATTCTGAATCTTTTTGAATGAGGAATCTGCCAATATAATGTACATTAAACCTCAAATCATAGGCCATCCACCTTGGATGTAGACAGCACATTACCTTAAATGCCAGAGAATGACAGAAGTAAGTCACATGTAACCTAGGCCCACTAACAGGCTGTTCAGCAGTCTATAGATTTCTATACACAGGAAGACCCTAAAAAGAATACAAGCCCGTGAGTCTTCAGTGCTTTTCAGCATTGTTTTGCTAACGCTGATTGGTAGATATGTGCAACGTGATCCAATTCAAAATCGTTTATATTTCGTAGGTTAAAAGTTAAAGGCCAGTGACTCTTACATCATACATACTGTATCTGAAATCTATGACTGTTGCCTTTCTCAGTCCCTGAACCGACAGACCTGTAGACAATTCACTGAACATGGGATTACGCTACATTCTCAAATACCTGGATAAACCTGAGATGTACGTCAGGATCCTGTTCGTAGAATTCAGCTCCGCCTTCAATGCCATAATTCCTGGAATGTTGAGAAAGAAAGTCACTGGTCTGAAGCTGCTACTTTCCACTTTCTGCTGGTAAGGAAAGGGTACATAGTGAGATCATGCATGTCAGATTCACTGACCATCAGCACAGGTTCTCCTGTGCGATTTCTCTCCTCTTTTTTTCTCTGTACACAAACGTTTGTCTGAGGATCCACCTATAAAACTCCTAAGGCTTGCGGATCTTATACCACACTGACTGGCCTCATCTCAAATAGTCCACAGACAGACAGGAAGTCAAATGTCTGTTTCTTTTACACAGTCAAAACAATTTCGACCTGAACTGCAAAAAGACTAAAGAAGACAGACTTCAGGGCAAAAGGCCACTTTTAAAAAATTTCTCAAAAGTTGACAGTTACCCTGTTCATGTCCTTTGGCACAGTTGTCACCAAAAATCTAATGGATAAAAACCTTACGAGCTTCATGAAAAAGGTAACAAAGACTGTGGCAATCTAATCCCCAAACCCAGACTGCTTCAGTTATATGTTGCAGTAGTTGAGTCCAGCCCTCCAGCTCATATTACCGTTTGGTTCAATGCTGTATTTGGCCAGTCTAAAGGCAAATTATGACACATAGTCTTGTCTGTGGAGAATTTCATTGACTGCACCTTCCATCAGCCCAGGAATTATAGGTATCCAGGCTGGGAAAGTGAGCTGGGAGGATTATTTCTGCTTGCTGCCTGCCCAGTTATGAGCTGTCCCAGAACACATTTTCCTCTGGTACATTTATAGGTCCATGAAAACAAACTATATCTGAACAATTTCTTTCCAAATGCAATCTTTCTTAATAAAAGATTCATCAGAAATGAAGCTGGACACTAAGTACTAACATAGAACCAACTGTTTGTATATGAAATATACACTGTAAATCATCATCCTACCCGAACAGAACCTGACTCTTTATCGCAATATTGTATATTATTTACTGCATTGTCTATTGTATTACATAGTGTACACAGTATGTGTACTATAAATTATATAGCCTAGCTTCTTATATATTTCATATGCTCTTAAGTTAACGTTTTGTGTAGCATCTTAATACTTGTTAGCTGTATTCCCTGTAACCAATTTAGCATAGAAAATTCTTTGTACTCATCTCCCTGGTTAATGGTCTGCTTGTGATTCAGGTCACCATCAAACACGTTTTGTTTGTCAATATTTGTTTCGGAAATGAGCTTTGAAGCTGAGATATTTCAGAAGTGACAAGTTAGTAAAACAATTTACTTACAGTACATCTTGTTAAAAGCCAATATCTATCCAGACAAAATGTAAAGTACCAGACAATAGTAAGTTGCAGATTTTAATTTTTTTGCCACTGATTGAAAAATGAACAAAATTTGGTTTGCATGATATACATACTGCATAAAAGATTATGTTCTCTGGAGCAATTATACGATTTAAGTCCCCATAACGACACCCCTTTATATATGCTCTGAAGCTTTCTACATCACAGTCACTAACCATGTATAATCATGCTCATGCTATCATAAATTCAGTTTTAACGATGGTTGCGTGGTGAAACACACACTGCTTCACTTTTCAGGCTGGACTGATATCACAAGCAGTACATGAAAATGTGGAGCATAATATATGGTAAATAATTCATGAACCGTGATTCTGATGGTATGTTGTTGTAGTTTTCTGATTAAAGAGTAATAGGACTGTGGCTTGTATGCTCATTAACACAGAACGATCAGACATTCAGCTTCAGGTGTCACCAGGAACGCAGAGGTCTTCATTGATAGGCTTTTCCGGACTTCTCCAGTCTGTCATATGAAGGCTTCAGACTGCCTCTCTGAGGTACCTGCCAAAGACATGTTCATATAAAATGCTACAGTTTCAACACAATCTACAGATACCCAATCAGGCATCAGACCCTGGATCGTGTAGAAGATACTGGATTCAAATTCTGATTCTAATAAGGAAACAATAATCTTGGCAACTGTTTTTCATTAAAGGATGAACTGAATAGGCCCTCAAGTGAATACAAGAGATGGCAGACAGGAAACGAATAATAGAAATGTAACAATATGAAATGTTAAAAGCTAAATTAAATTTGAATTAAAATGCATTAAGTGTATTTGATAAAGAGTTTTATGAACACTATATTTCACCTGTTTTTTTCCATTGTATGAAGCCCCACCCACTATGAAATGTCCCTCCATTAACAAGACCATAACTCATCCAGTGATACCCAGTCATATCTCTGTTTCCACTAGATCTATCCCTCATTGACTTTGACAATTAAGACAGATTGAAAGATCCTTCCTTTTGTGAAGCAGCTATATAGTCAAACCATATGGAATGTTTCTATCATAGTTATTCTTCTATATATGACTCCTGTTTGTTTGCTTGTTCTCCATCCAGTACTTAGGATTCAGTTTTCCAGACCCTGGGTCTCTATCACGAAACCAGATTTCTTGCTTAGCAAGATAATTTGCTGGAGTTGAGGTACCCCAGTTTAAATTGACTGTCCTTGTTTGCTCACTTTTAGCCCATATTGCCTTCAATCCAACATTTTATCCAGCAAAATATGAATTCATAATGGTGTACGCCAAAAAACTAGTTATACGTTGAAAATGGAGCTTACATTACTTACTTAGCAGGCAGTTTTATCCAAAGCAATGTAGATTTCTTTTGAGAGAGAAGTGTCAGGTAATTCCTGTAGTAGCTGGGATCAAGGGCCCTGTTCAGCAACTCAACAGCGACATAACTCTGCTGAGCCTGGGATCACTAGCCCAGGGGCCTAACTGAGTCACAGAGCACTTTCATAACGCATACTAATTTATCAAGGTTTTCCTTATACATTTCAGAAACTGGTGCGCTGGTTAATAGCGTTTTTGTCACTGAAATACAAAGTGATGCCAGATATTAAGTGCTGTACAAGAGTTTAAAAATGGTATTGCAGAATAGAGGGGATGGGAAATTAGGCCATGTCCATGTCATTAGCATGGAGAATAGCTGAGAACTCTCTGAGGAGAGAAGATAAAAAGCTATTGACCCCTACAGCTCAGATGACGATGGCAGAAAAATTTCTTAAAAATGTAAAGGTGTAACTTTTACCCTGATGACATGTCAAAAAATTGCCTTTCAGCATGGAACGCACATTGGAGTTGCCTATATGTATTGAATTTGATGGGTTAAGAATGAATAAAATCCACATTAATTCCATTTCATGTCACCTATATAAAGGGATCACAAAAAAGCCTTTTCTGAAGGTGATAAAAAGGGTGACTATTAACGAAAAAAAAAAAAGTCATATTGCTTTTACTAAAAAAAAAAAAAATTCTGTTATAGTCATGCAAAGCTAATGCTGGACATTATGCACAGTAACATTTTGTCTGGCATCTTAAAAAAAAAAAAAGTTCGACATACATAACATTACGCATCCTGTTATAGGGTTGCATACTGTTTTCAAGAGCGGTATACTGACAGCTATGAATAATCCCTCAAGAAGCCACAGCCAGGATGGAAAACAGATGCTGAACGCTTTCAGATTGGTAACGGAGTCAGATAATGATATATATACTATCACCATACTTAAATGGAGTGTAGATGGTGAGGACATAGAGATTATAGACAGAAGTTGTCGTCTTTGAACAATCAACAGCAAAGGATATAGCAGTCAAGAAATATGTCACAGGCTGGCACTTGGCCAAAAACCTAGAAAGGAATTTTTCAAAAGTACTGTATGTATTTCTGAGATAAGAATTGTGGAAGGATGCGAAAGCTGCATAAAGGAAATGTAGGACAGGAAGATTACTGATGCCTTTGTACTCCAGTTCTGGCGCTCACTTCTAAGGATCCCAAAGATCACAGAGAAAAAAATAAACCAAATAAATCTTGATCAAATTAGCCTGATGTTTTACGTGAAGCCCAATTGACCAGATTGAAGTTGCCTTAATTTTAATGTTATGGGAATACCAATGATACTGGAAAATACTGGGAAAATTAAGATAAATCAAAGGACAAAAGAGGAAAATAAAAGAGGAAAGGAAATGAAGCGGTAACACGACGGATGGACTCCATCACAACAACGATTCCTTAAGGGTTAGGGTTAAAGTCTAGACAGAAGACTCCAAGGTGCCTTCAAAGAGAAACTGCACATACACTGATCTGGAAAGCTGCCTTGTAACCACCAAGTTAATCAGCTTGACACAATTATCTATGACGGTATACTTAGAGTGGGTGGACAATTGAGTACAGCATGCTTAGCTTTTGAGGTGAGACTTCCAATTATTCTTCCAAGAGATGGTGCTGTCACATGCCTCGTTCTTGACATCAACCAGAGAAAAGCCCAACACCAAAGTAGAGGATAAACCCTGAGTGAACTGAGGGCCAGTGGTTACTGGATTATTGATGGCAGTAAGGCAAGAGCTCAGTAGATAAAACAGTGTGTCCTCTGTAGGAAAGCTGGTGGGTCACCAGAGCAGCTATAAACGGCAGATTTACCTACTGACTGTGTTGATCCCACGCCACCATTCACTTACTGCATTAAAGATGCTTTGGCCCATTTCACACTAGGCAAGGTTGCAAGGAAACACGAGGTATAGCCTCCTATTCACATGTCTGTGTGCATTAGCTATTCCTACAGAAATGTTAGAAGACATGACGACCGATGCATAGATCAATGCCTTACAGTGTTTCATAGCGATCTGAGGACTCAGACATATAAGATCAGATCAGGGATAAAATTTTGTTGGAGCAAGAAATAAATTGGAAAGAGCTCTAAAGGACGTTAACAGAGAGAATAGCTGTATATTTGACAGAAAGGCAGTGTGACGTCAGCATGGATGTGCCAAACTCAAGTCACGTGGGAGGTGTTTAGGAGCGGAAAATTAGGATAATGGGGAGCGTTCATGGATCAGTCCTTGAACAGAGCGTTGGAACACTGGACGATGCTTCTTTAAGGACATTCTTCTATGAAGCGATGTGAATTGTATATATAATCGTGTATAATTCTATATAATACTTTTAGAGTTTTTGTCAAGCACTTTGTGAATCTCAAAACTGAAGCTATTGTATTAATTTATTTTCATGGTATTTCCAAATATCCCATTACAATACCTCTACCACTCAATACACAACACCCACGCCAGCTAGCAACACAAAAAGCATGTGGGATGGCATCATTTACTGTATTCTACCTGCAGCCCTGAAGGCACCTGCCTGACAGCATGCATGGTCGTTAGATGATGAGAGGGAGAGGGATGCAGCCATCTAAAATACACAAAGGCGCAAAACTGACAACACATTTTCTTGGGGCTCCTAGCCACTAACAACATGTGGCACAGTGTGGCTAGAACTATAGTTGCCCAGTATACCATGTATTTCAGTTCTGAGTGGTGGGCCATTAGACAATAGGGTAATATTTGTTTTGTAGTACATTTTAAGGTGATTCATATGTCTAGCAGAGGATTTTTGTCAGCATTTTGCTGCAGTATGCTCTATAAAAATCACAAAATGATAAGCGCGTAACCAGAGTGTGAATAACACATCTCATTGTTCAAGAAAATTCCAAAAAACAAGGTTTTGGGATCAATTTCCAGGTTCACACTAGGTTCCCATTCCAGAGACAGAGCTTCCTAAAGTTACCGCTGACAGAACCATCAAACATTTGTTCCATCCAGTGGTAGTCAAGGTGGAGACAAACAAACTACCGTGCTGCCCAGAGACATTTTCGTTCCTTTGGTCCCCTGTGTGTTCGGCAGGTCTGTCTCAGCTCTGCCTGCCGCCGTATTTACGGGCACAGATATCAGGCTGGTGTTTTCTGAGCAGTTGCTTAGATGTATACCTAACAAAAATAAAAATGTAACACGTTTTGCAGCAGTAAAAAAAAAACCATCCCATATTTTTTTCAGGAATATAAAGAGCGTGTGTCTTTTAAATATTTACCAAAAGCAGGTTTTTATTTGGTTCGGTTTTGTTGATAATTTATCGCTGATCTCCCTCCTGTGCATGGGTGACTGAGCAGTGTGACGGCTGCCCTTGATATTCCTTGTTATGGAGATAGTAAAAAGGCTCTTTAAAATGAATTGTTTTCTGTTGATGCCTCCCGTTTAGCAGGACTGGGCCACTGGCCCCACTACAGCTGCTGCCAAAGTCATTAATATCCATTCCTGTACCACCTCACTGTCACAGATCACATGTAAGCAAACCAGCCCAGTTACCCTGACTGCAATCCTAACATTTTTACACAGCTTCAAGAGTTTCTGAACAGATAGTCATAAATCATCTCAGGGAAGATCATTTTTAGGATCTTGATGTAGCATTGTAAGTGATGCGAGTTCTCTAGAAAACAGGCCACTTCACAGCACATTTTTTTCTCAGCAATATTTATATTTTTTGACCACTAGCACATCTTCTATAGCAAATCAATATCCCATTGACTGTTTTAACTAATTAAATTAAGTGAGTTGAAATGTAATAAACACATGGGACGGCTGAGGTGCCTCTGAGGACAAGTTTGGGAACTGAAGCGGTGTTCATCGAGCCATTCAACAAGATTTTCAAGACATTGACTTTTTTATGTTATTCTTAATTTGTATGTGCTATTGTTGCACATTTTTTTTCCCTAAGAAAATCTGCACTTACTACCCAGATAAAGCATTTTCTGTGACTACTTGAAGTTTTGCACAGTACTGTACTCTGTTGTGGTGCAGCCCAGCGCTGGCGGTAAAAAGGTGACGCTCTACTCTACAGCTCCAAGATAAAGGGGTTTATTAAAACAAAACAGATCACACTAACAAATCCATCTAGCCATCCAACAAGGTATCAGTAGCTTTTTGGAGAACAGAAGAAACTTTTACTAGTTTTTATTGTGTTACTCTTAATTTTCATGTGTTCTAATGCTAAATTGTGTGTTTTCTTCGTAGCTAAAAGTGCACTTACTACCCAGATAAACAGCTTTAAATGTTTCTTTTGACTGCCTAAGACTTTTGCACAGAACTGTATATTTTATGCAAATCGGACAATATGGTATCTGTGCTCAAAAGACAGAGAGTAGGGACAACCAAACCTTTTTAGCCATTTAAGCTCTCCGATTAGTGTGTGCATTGGTGAACTGTCATTATCTGTTTTTATGCTCTGCTGTGAATTTTTTTTACAAATGTCTGATGTAGATAGAGAAAGAAGCACAGTTATACATTTCAGACATGTTTCATGTTAGATGCATGTGCAAATCCAGCAAATGCTAACTGTGGTATTTAAAAGTGTATGATATCCCCAGAATAAAGCACAGGTAGATTTTTGAAAGGTCACCTCATCATTTGAATGATCAATATATGGATCAATAATCATAATAATAATAATAATAATAATAATAATAAACCTTACCCATCAACAAAGGGTTTTTATGTTCACTTGATGTGGTTTTTGTGGTGAGTCACAAAAGTATTTCACAAAACTGTAATGGTATAAAAATGAGTGTGGCACAATTATTAGTTATTCTGTATAAAATCTGCTCCATATTCTATTCAAGGATCTTGTTCTCCCAGGAAGACAAATAGTAAGTGATATATTTGATATTGTCAGCAAAATAAGGGGAACACAGTTTGCATGACAATCTTGTGACCCAAACCTTTATACAGCAGTTTATAACTAGCGGGGTCGAGGTTATGAGTCTTTCGGGTGCAGGCTGGATTATGGTTGTATCCCATTCAGCTCTTGAATGGGATCATTTGTTGGGTAGGGGGTGTTTCTGATGAGTCCAATGACCATGATTATTTTATCCATTACATTACCTATATAGATTAGGTCTTTAATTGCTTTTAATTGTTTTGGCTCGTCAATGATGATTGCCAACTTGAGGCAGCTTAGGCCTGTGATAGCAAGAGGTTGCAGATGTTGGAAAAGACATCCTCCAACTGGTCAAGGCGGGCCATCACACTCAGAGCAGTAAACCATCTGATCGAGCAGCTTTGTTGTGTTCCTGCCCGACTTGGTGTGTAAGGATTACGATGCCTGGGCATCAGGGGAGGGGGCAGCCAGGCTGGAGGGGGCAGCCTGGCTGGAGGGGGCAGACTCGCTCTTTTCCCTGTAAAAGTGAGCAAAGAAACTGCTCAGCAGTCTGGAAGTGGAGATTTACAGCAATTGAAGTTGCACTTATAGACTGTACTTTTTAAGAGGGATGTTCCAATTCGGTCCCCCGGTCCGATCCATTCAATATTTATATCTGCTGATTCTAAATCCTGATCCATTCTTTTAATAAATATTTAAATATACATACACAAACATGGGCCTATAACTGTACTACACTAGTATATCTACATCCTTTTAAAATCTTTTGTAATATACTGAAAACAACTTTCTTACTGGGTAATCCTATATAAATAAGAACGCCAAAAAATAGTTTTCTTTAAATAATCTTCAGGTTCAGCAAGTTAAATAAAAAATAACATTTTAAATAAAATCACTGTTCCATTGTATGAAAAGTTCAACTCAAAATTGCTAAAATAGAACTTTGAAAAAAAAAAAATATCGATGCAATATTTTGAAAGCAAAAATAGAATCGCAAAAGTCTTCCAGCACCTTGAAAGCCCTTTTCTGCATTACAAAAGACACATATTTCTCCATTCAATATTTTTATTATGAACTCTTATGATATAACAATACATTTCGAAAGTCAAAATAAACCATTTTCTGTAGATATTTAATTGAAGAAGATAACTCAGAATTTAGTGTTTGCATAAGTATTCAACCCCAGCTTAATTCTTTTGGGGGGAAGTATGCACTAGTTTTATACATTGGAGAAGAACCACTCCTGAACATTCTTCTAGGCAGAATTTATGGAGATTCTCTAGGTTGGTGGGACGGCACCTCTGGACAGCAGTTTTTAAATAATGCCACAGTTTCTCAGTAGGGTTCAGATCAGGGCTTTGACTTGACCATTCCAGAACATTCACCTTTCTGGTTTTGAGCTATTCCAGTGTCGCTTCGGCCTTATGCTTAGGGTCATTGTCATATAGAAAGATGAATCTTTTCCTGAGCCGTAGGTTCAAAGCAGACTGGAACAAGTTTTCCTGCAATGTTGTGCAATATTTATGTCAATCCATCGTCCCTTCAACTCCGACAAGATTCCCAGTCCCAGCACATGAAAAACATCCCCATAGCATCATGCAGCCACCACCATTTCAGCCAAAGTTCCAGTTTCAGACAAAGAGCATTACAGACGTCTGAGAGTGACGCTTGGATTTTTAATAGCTTCTCACCAGTTGACACCTTGCTTTGATGCTTAGTTTTGAGGGATAGCCTGTTCTGGTAGGTATCTGGGTGCTGTGATGAACTTTACACTTTGTGAGGATAGATCCAATAGTTCTTAACAGGACATTCAAACTCTTCTCTATTTTCTGTAGCCATTTCCCGCCTTGTGCGTTTCACAGTTTCTCACATAAGCTGAATGCTCCTTTATCTTCATTTTTCCTGTGACTGTCCAGCAAAGACAAGGACCCTTTCAAAAGAGAGAAACCTTACACCAGGACTCAGAAGTAGTACCTAGTCAAGTTTAATTTTGATTAAATAGCCGTCACCGTTGTGTTGTTTGTGAGTAATTTGTCATTTGTGTAAACCTGCAGCTTCCAAAACGCAGGGGTTTGAATACTTATGAAACCAGAACCTATCAAGTTTTTATTTTTTATCTTTTTAATGTTAATATACGACTGGCCATTTGAAAATACACTGGAGCAAAAGAATTCTCAACATAAATGTGTGTTTGTGTGTGTATGTGTGTGTGTGTGTGAGAGAGAGAGAGAGAGAGAGAGAGAGGCAGTGGCTAAATCACACTACTGGCCATGGGAGTTACACCGGTGCCTTTCTGATAATAAGCACAACATCCAAACTGCACGCTGCCCCACACAGAATATTCATTTACCAGAACCCTCACACCATAAGTCATATGCTACATACTGCATGTCAGGAGTGATTGGCTCTGGGGATCATTTACCGGAACCCTCACACCATACGTCATGTGCTACATACTGCATATCAGGAGTGATTGGCCCTGGGGATCATTTACCGGAACCCTCACACCATACGTCATGTGCTACATACTGCATATCAGAAGTGATTGGCCCTGGGGATCATTTACCGGAACCCTCACACCATACGTCATGTGCTACGTACTGCATATCAGGAGTGATTGGCCCTGGGGATCATTTACCGGAACCCTCACACCATACGTCATGTGCTACGTACTGCATATCAGGAGTGATTGGCCCTGGGGATGTCTGTTAACATTTTTGTTGACAGTCATTTATGGTTCTTTGTGAATGTGGCCGCCCACGGGCCAACTTAACAGGCGAAAACAGTGAATAGGATGTTTACCATGCCAACTTGGGAGTTTCACCCAAGGAATATAATTAAGTTCCAAAACAAGAACTCAACTCATTAAGGACACAGGTTCATTATGAACGAGGCAGAGAGGTGGTTACCGGATATAAAAACAAATTTATTAAAACAATAACTGGCTGCTGTCCTGCATAAATCTGGCTTGGAATACACCACCAAAGGTATGTAATTAGCACAAGCAATACCGAAGCCAGAAACAAGCATACAATGTTCCATTCAGCCACAATAGCACTTCAGTTCACAACAAGTACATGTGCAATCCAACACAGCACACAATACACAACAGCAACAAGCAAACAAAAGCAAAACAAAACAGAAGCAAAACAGAAACAAAACAGCAGCGTTGTCGCTATGACGACAGCCCCGCTCCTAAAGGAAATACAAATGAATTACAATAAAAGAAGTCGGCATGGAGGAAAAACAAAAACGGAAACTTACCAGGCATCCGGTAAAGGAAGCACAGGATGACAATGCTGCCAGCGCCAACTCTCGCTAAGGAAGTGGAATAAACGTTACGAACAGCTTACAAGCAAAGTCGTCGGCCACCAGGAAGGGAAGGTATAATACCTGCCAGTTCGACTGAGCAGAAAAGTCGAATAACTTTCTAACACAGTACTAACTGCAGAAACAGATTCCCTCTTTCAGAATATACGACTGCCAAAGCTGACTGACACATAACAGCCCAAGCCCCCTGGCATGTGCAGCCACGCACGCCCTGCCATTGCCACTCCCATCTTTTATAAGGCACGGACCATTACTCATGGGTCAATTATCCGATCAAGAACACCGGTAACCAGAAGAAGGTAATTGACATCCTGCTACACCAAGAAAGTGAAATCTATAAATCCCTCCATTTTCTCAGCACTTTTCTTGATCTGGGTCACCTGGGCTCTATCCCAGAAATCACGGGGATATACCCTAAACGGGATGCCAGTTCACAAATACACATACATAGTAACACACTACAGGTAATTTAGAGATTCCAGTTACCCTGACTGCATGTCTTTGGACTTAATGAGGAAACCAGCCTGATCCCACAAGACCAAAGGTGTGGAGGCAGTAGTGATAGCAAATATGCCGCACCGTAAAAGTTAAATTAATTGTGAAAATTAGCGTGAAGCCTTGAAAAAATATCTCCTGAAATGGAGCTTATGCTCTTATATAATTCCATTACCTGGCTCCTGATAATATTTATTCAATTTGATATTGAAATGGTGGGTTTTCTGTTCTCACAATATGTCCTTCACATCCACGAAGTCTTTTAAGTTAATGGTAATTCCCTAAGTCTTGGCTGTTGATGATAATCCAGTAACGCAATCGGGCGCATGACATTTAAACCAAAATGGCTCACGATTCTATGAAAATAACTGACTTATCTGAGATGGCAATGTTTCATTTAAGTATCTGTATATCATTCTGCATTTTTTGTATTTCATGTGAGCCACTTGACTGTAAGACCTTGTGAAAACAGTACTGTCAGTAAACTGGACATTCCGAAATAGGCGAGTTCCTGACTTATAAAACAATATGAAACAGAAGTTTACTGCACGTCCCACTTTTTTCCTTCCTCCTCACATATCAGCATAATTCTTCATTAGTACTTACACACAAAAAAAAAAACACTTGGGATCAACCCCCGGCTACCCTTTTGAGTTACACAAATGAACACAGCTATTGAATTCAATGAAAAATTTGGCACAGCACCTAGATATTTCGGAAATTCACTTAAGAGGTGAATACTGCCCATCAGTGAACCTGTCATCAATAAGACTGAAAACCTAGACAGAAGAGAAGACATTCTGGAGGAATGTCATTTATATGGTTACCAAGACTCAACAAAAACGGGAAAACATACCGGGTGACCTGCATGTCCACCTCAGTAACACACCAGTCCCTGCCTTCCTAACCCTCCAGATCTCGTTTAGCCTGAGCTGCCTCGCAGGGCAGGAAACGAACTGCACCTCATACTGACATGTAACTGCACCTAATACTAACAGTAACTGCATCTCATACTGGCATGTAACTGCACCTCATACTGACATGTAACTGCACCTCATACTAACAGTAACTGCACCTCATACTGACATGTAACTGCACCTCATACTAACAGTAACTGCACCTCATACTGACATGTAACCGCACCTCATACTGACATGTAACTGCACCTCATACTGACATGTAACTGCACCTCATACTGATGTGTAACTGCATCTCACACTGACATGTAACTGCACCTCATGCTGGCATGTAACTGAATCTCATACTGACATGTAACTGCACCTCATACTAACAATAACTGCATCTCATACTGACATGTAACTGCATCTAATACTAACAGTAACTGCATCTCATACTGACATGCAACTGCACCTAATACAAACAGTAACTGCATCTCATACTGACATGTAACTGCACCTAATACTAACAGTAACTGCATCTCATACTGGCATGTAACTGCACCTCATACTGACATGTAACTGCACCTCATACTAACAGTAACTGCACCTCATACTGACATGTAACTGCACCTCATACTAACAGTAACTGCACCTCATACTGACATGTAACCGCACCTCATACTGACATGTAACTGCACCTCATACTGACATGTAACTGCACCTCATACTGATGTGTAACTGCATCTCACACTGACATGTAACTGCACCTCATGCTGGCATGTAACTGAATCTCATACTGACATGTAACTGCACCTCATACTAACAATAACTGCATCTCATACTGACATGTAACTGCACCTAATACTAACAGTAACTGCATCTCATACTGACATGTAACTGCACCTAATACTAACAGTAACTGCATCTCATACTGACATGTAACTGCACCTCATACTAACAGTAACTGCACCTCATACTGACATGTAACTGCACCTCATACTAACAGTAACTGCATCTCATACTGACATGTAACTGCACCTCATACTAACAGTAACTGCATCTCATACTGACATGTAACTGCACCCCACCAAATCTACACATATTTGACCGTTTGTTTATTTAGTTAATGTTCTCTCCCTCCACTTCTCCTTCTTCCCCAACCTCGGTTTCCTCTCCTTTTCTTGCTTTTCTCTCCAACCCTCTCCTTAACTCAAAATGAAGCCTCTGATTTGCACTGCTCTAACATAACCATTGGCCTCACCTCCTCGGCCCCACTCCTCTAGACCAACACACTGCCTGCCCTTTCACCCCTGGCTCCACAGTAACGTCCATGACAACAGACAAAGCTCAGGTGCCTGAGAGTGACATAAGCAAGAGACCCTGTACACTTCCAGTCAAAAGTTTACGCGCATCACAGGTTTTTACCACTTTTCCATTTATCTCATAAACTGTTGATTTTTTTTCCTTGTTCAGCATTGGAAAGTTGAGTGAACAACTATAAATGAAAATGTAAGTAAAATAAAACAAGTTTCCTGTATAACACAGAAAGAGTATGTAACAGTTCATAATGGTGATGGCACCAACAGGATGTGTGGTGATGGCAATTCTAAACTGTCCTTTAACTTTAAATGCACTAATTAACTGTTTCATCTCAAGAAACAGAGCAGTATTTAATGCCCCTGGTAGAAAGAATGCCTCGAATCAAAGATATGACATTTTCTTTCTAATAAAAGTATTCAAATGGTGAAGATTCTGTAAATTTATTTGGTAGCAAAGAATATTGAGTGCATTTCTAGTAAAGTGAGTAACATGCAAATGTAGAAAATCTCCATGTGTACAAAAACTTTTGACTTTTAATATTTTTATGTTCTAATAACACTTCTAGTATCATAAGATTACCACCACAACAGATACATGCAAATTGCTTTTCATCTTTAAAACTGCCTTTAACCCTTGACCCACCGCCATGATACTGAAAACTTCGCCACATTTTTCATAAATTATAATGTACAAGTTCCTATATACTAATATTTGCATATAACCTCCATCCACACACAGTTCAGTACTACCTTCATCACTAAATCTGATGTCTTTAAGTTCAGTAACAAACCCACTGCCTTTTCCCTGGACAGTATCCCTTCACAACCTCAAGCATGGATACATGCACTCTACAAACAACTTACGGATCAGTTCACCTAACTGCCTGCCTTTGGAATATGAGATCGAAACCTGTATAACGACATAACCTACATAAAAGAGGTAGTAGTACATACCTGCAAACCTTTTATAAAGGATTTATAAAATTGTTATATTCTTCATGCTCTCACTGAGTTCTCAAGCAAGATCTGTGTTTATGATGCACAGAAGAAATGAATACCAAGAACAACATCTATGGTGTTGGACGGCAGAAGCAGCCAGCAAGTTGAGAGAAGCAGACTTGTTTTGCGAAATAACAGATTAGCAAAACAGACATTTAACTCGCAATTAAAATAAACTTAACACTGGGTTGGGGGGGTATATTTATTTTAAGCAACTTAATGAGAACTAGTTTACCAAGGACAGAAAAAAAGGCACGTGGCGAATTAACCGGCGCTCCAGTCGACGTCCCTGATACTCACCGATCGCCATCTTTCACGGCAACTACAGGACAAAATAGACTAGATACTTCCATATGCTTAGGATTTTCAGATGCTGTCCACCAGTGGAGTAGTGCTGTCCTGCTAGGTGAGTGTACTGTAATACCATGTAACTGTGTATATACACTTCACTGACCGATATGCATTTCTGACAATTGGTGGATAAATGGTAAATGCATTTTTTGAGGTGTGCATGCAGCATATACCCGTGGGCATGCACTATATACCTGTATATACCCACCACTATTCCTCTGGTTTACTGAAACAGTGAAATCACCCTGAAAGAATAATTAGAGATATAACCAGTCTGATCCTTTTAGAAGGTCATGGGCATCAGCCCTAGCGAAGATAATGCCAACTTCTTGACACCAATTAGAAATAGATTAAACTTTCACCTTAACAATGTAAGTTTTACTGAGTAGGGCTGAGGTCCAGTTTTTGTAGGGGACATCATACAGTGCACTCACTGGCCAATTGATTAGGTACACATGTTCGAATAAAATGTCTAATCAGCCAATTATATGTCAGCAGCACAATTTATAAAATCGTGCAGATACATGTCAGAATGGGGGAGAAAGGTGATCAGACAGACAGATAAATATCTTTATTGCCATTTGCACAGGTACAGGTCAGTACAAGTACATTGGAATTCTTGTGCATATCTCCCGGAGTCATTTTTATAGATAGCAAGAGATGAGAGAAGAGAATGAATAAATAAATAAATAAATAAGAGCAGCAAACAGACTAATTGCAGGACAAAGTAAGTAAATGCACACTGTGTACAGATGCAGATACAGGATACATAGTGCATGGCCTGGGTGTATGAGTGAATTATTTCACAGAAATAATAATAAGACAATATATTGTATGCAAAAGTGGAATATTGCACATGTTTGTTAGTCAAATAACTTTTTCAGTGCAATAGCCTAACCAAGAGGAAGACAGATGCACAAGAGTTGCAGTCCTCTGATGTGTCTGATTGCCTCTTTGGAGTGCTAACTGTCCAGGTAATGTCCATGGGGGAAGTGGGGGTGCTGAATTTATTACCCATTTTAATGTCCTTAGCCATCAGTCTAACTATGGCTGGGAAAAAGCTGTTGTACAATTGTGCTTTGTAGGTGGTGATGCTGTCTGGCCTGTGGTGTCTTAATGTGTCCAAAGAGGGGAGGTCGGAGCCAATGATCCTCCCTGCAATTTTTACAACTCATTGAGGAGATTTCCTCTCAGCCTGTGTGGTATTTCCAAACCACACAGTGATGCCGCTGGAAAGGATACTTTCAACAAGTCCTCTATAGGCCCGTGTGAGGGGCTGACGTCTGAGTCCTCTATAGGCCCGTGTGAGAGGCTGACGTCTCAGTCCTCTATAGGCCCAAGTGAGGGGCTGACGTCTCAGTCCTCTATAGGCCCGTGTGAGGGGCTGACGTCTGAGTCCTCTATAGGCCCGTGTGAGGGGCTGACGTCTGAGTCCTCTATAGGCCCGTGTGAGGGGCTGACGTCTCAGTCCTCTATAGGCCCGTGTGAGGGGCTGACGTCTCAGTCCTCTATAGGCCCGTGTGAGGGGCTGACGTCTGAATCCTCTATAGGCCCGTGTGAAGGGCTGACGTCTCAATCCTCTATAGGCCTGTGGGAGGGGCTAATGTCTCAGTCCGGCCTTCTTCAGCGGCCTGATAAAGTAAGTGATTTTGAACATTCCATGGTTGTTGGTGCCAGACGGCTGGTATGAGTATTTCAGAAACTGCTGACCTACTGGGATTTTCACACACAACCATCTCTAGGGTTTACAGAGAATAGGCTGAAAAAGAAAAAAAATCAAGTGAATGGAAAAATTGCCTTGTTGAGGTCAGAGAAGAATGGCCAGACTGGATCAAGCTTATAGAGAGGCAACAGTAAGTCAAATAACCATAGAATACAACCAAGATATGCAGAAGAGCATCTCTGAACACATCGAAACTTGAAGCAGATGGGCTACAGCTGCAGAAGACCACACTGGGTGCCACTCCTGTCAGCTAAGAACAGGAACCTGAGGCTACAGTTGGGTACGGACTCACCAAAACTGGTCAATGGAAAATGGGAAAATGTTTCCTGGTCAGATGAATCACGATTTTTACATCAACATTCACATGGTAGGATCAGAATTTGGTGTAACAACATAAAAGCTTGGATCCATCCTGCCTTGTATCAACAATTCGGGCTGGTGCTGGGGGTGTAATGGTGTGGGGGATATTTTGTTGGCACATTTTGGCCCCCTTAGTACCATCTGAGCATCGTTTAAATGCCACAGCCTACCTGAGTATTGTTGCTGACCATGTCCATCCCATAATGACCACAGTGTACCCAGCTTCTAATGGCTACTTCCAGCAGGATAACACACCAGGTCACAAAGCTCATGTCATCTCAGACTGGTGTCTTAAACATGACAGTGAGTTCACTGCACTCAAATGGCCTCCATAGTCACCAGATCTCAGTCTAATAGAGCAGCTATGGGATGCTGTTGAACGGGAGATTCGCATCATGAAGGTGCAGCTGACGAATCTGCAGCAACTGTATGATGCTGTCATGTCAACCTAGACCAAAGTCCTTGAGGAATGTTTCAAGCACCTTGCTGGGTCTATGCCACAAAGAATTAAAGCGGTTTTGAAGGCAAAGACGAGGTCCAACTTGGTAGTGGCAAGGTGCATCTAGGAAAGTGGCCAGTGAGTGTAGATTTCTCAGCAGTTGTGGAGACACAATAGGCTATACAGTACGTGATCCTGTATGTGACAAAACAAGACAGGCCAAAGGCACAGCAGAGAATGCCAGCTACTGGGATAAAAATATAACAAAACAATAGCACAACATCATCTAGCATCACATAGCAATGTGAAGAATATTAGCCTATATGATATATTATGCACTCTGTGTTAATGTAATGTTGGTACCATCAAATGATATTGAACAAAAACATAAATGATAATTTGCCTAATAATTATAATATAATTCTTGTTTTGATGCAACAAAATGTTAAAATTAAACATACAATTTACTTCTAGGGCTCAAAAACTAGTAGCAAATGAAAATCTGAAACCCCTGTTGAGGGTGTAAGGAGATCTCACTGTAGGTGATGTGCAGCACATATACTCATAACCGAGTTCTTACATGTTTTGTATGCAAACAACCACAAATGATATCTTAGTGTGTTTCTCCAAGCAAAAATTTCCAGTAAATATCCTAAATGGCTACGTTTTTCAATTTTCTGCTGTAAAGGTTGAAAGACAATTTCCCTAAAGAATTGTGATGGTCACGAGGTTTCTTTAACGTCATTGCATTTTCCAGTTCTAGATATTCTAAATATTTTTGAAGTGGGAAATGGGGCACCAGATTGTGTTACACAAATACACAGGAATAAGTAAAGCTCACATCTGATAAAACATAATAAGAGGGAAGGATGATTGTTACATAATTATTTTCTTCAAGTAATAACTCCCGTTACATTTTTCTCATTTAATCTACTTTGTTAATATCTCATTATGTAGTGATATTCCTTTCATAATACAACTGAAAATTGACAAAAGACATTTTACTCTAGACATTCTGCTGAACTACCATTAGCTGCTGCAGCCTTTAGCGTTGAGCAAACATATTGTTCATTCCAGGCGCTTAGAAATAACAAGACTTTGATTGTACAGTATGTGGGCTGACTGGTCAGGGGTAACGTCTTTACCAAGAGATGCGGGAGAGAAACACTGCTCTCAGACTCGCCATCAAACAGAGCAGAAATACAGTCTACTATACGTAATAGTCTATTACAGTAATTTTAAATACCATGAAATACCTCATAACCACATTCAAATTCCTTTTGACTTGAAGAGATATTTTTCTTTTTGTTTGTCGAACACAGTGAACGTTTTTAGCATGAAACAAAGTAGCATGAATCTGTCACTGTATGAGCAAGAACTTCTAAAAGTAAGAAACAGATTTTATTTTTAGAACAAGGTTTCTGATTGGTATTCTGCCCTTCCACGAGCTTTAATGTTACTAAACGCAATCAATCACCTGACACAGGGGATAGCACCATACCTTATACAACAGAGCTGCTGACATTTGCGAGTCTGATTGGTCAGAAGGATGCTGATTAATTTTCAACAACCGTGCCAGCCAGGCAAATCACAGGGGCAAATCAATGTGCTACTCTAATCATTGATTTTAACGAAATTTACTTACAAAGTATAAAAACAAAGAAATGGCTAGTAATACTTAACAGTGCCTCAGGCTGAGGACCAAGACCTGCAGTCAGTGACTAAATACTAAAATGATTTACACAGCCTGTCTAAAATTCCTTTTGGAATAGAATAGAATAGAATAGAATAGAATAGAATAGAATAGAATAGAATAGAATAGAATAGAATAGAAATACTGTAGTATTACTAATTCATGCCATGGGGAAATGGATTTTGCCTGTCCTATCTTGCCCTCCATAAGACACTCAAACTTAAGTACAGGTGAGAGAAACTTTTTTAAAATAAGAATATCAGAGAAAAAACAAAATATTAACTTTTGGACGAGCCCAGAGAAGTGCCGCAGACAATTCCAACTCCAAAAGGTGAGATCAATCCAAATGAGCGTTTTAGAGACAAGAGTGAAACTCACTACATACTTCACAGCCAACATGACACTTCAGTCCCTTCACTCATTCCTGCAGCCACAGCTGGTACCACAGGAGGTAGCCCTATCTAATTGACAGCCTTGCTGGTTGTATCTTCTCTGCGTGGCAGATATTTGAAGACCTTTCCACCGTATATTCTGTCATAGCGACAAACGCGACCAAACTAATGATATTGTTTAATTTAACGTTAACGTGAAATAAATTGTGTCTCGGTGGGTAGTGCTTGTAGCCATATATCTCCCATTATGAAGCCTTAAATATCACCCCGGTTTCTGCGTGTGGAATTGGCATCTTTTCTCCCCGTTTGTGTAGGTTTCCTCTAGGTGCTTCTGCCTCCTCCCACAGTCCAAAAATACGTGGTTATATGTCTTTGAATTACCGTCGCTGAGTGATTGTGTGAGTGTCTGCCTGGAATAAACCGGCATCCCATCCATCCTGGATGTTTTCCTGCTCCGCCTCGGCTCGCCTTCACCAGTATTATAGAAGACAGCCGTGCTGTTACTGCATATTAATGACCCTTTTTTGTATATTTATATACAAGTTAGATATGGACAGTGGGTCATTATGCGGCTGGCAGTGCTGCTCATCCTGCACCTGCCGCACTAAGCAATACACCTGCTAGGGTCCGTCGATCAGTATGTAAATGCCATCACACAAGACGCGATCAGTCATAACCTGACGTAAGATGTGTGTGTGTGTGTGTGTGTCTGTGTGTGGTTCAGGTATTGCTTTCCTTGTGGGGACCAAATGTAAAACTCTATTTTATTAAAATCCGTGACTGCAATTAAAAAACTAAAAGTGCAAAAACTCCTGTATTTTGTTTGATTACTTATGGTTATGGTTAGGGCTGGGTGGGGGTTAAGGTTGTCATAGTTAGCGTTAGCATTTTTCCCATAGAAATGAATGAGCGGTCCCCAAAAACATATGAATACTCTGTGTGTGCATGTGTGTGTGTGCATGTGTGTGTGAGAGATCAGATTTCCCCACAAAGTGATAAAAACCTGTAACTTTTAACCTTGTGAGGACCTGTTTGTTGGCCCCCACAAGGCTAGCCTCAGTTTTGTAAAAATTCATGACTGCAATCAGAAAACTAAAAATACTTGCCTTTTCTATTTTGTTTAGTTACTTATGGTTTACTTACTTAAGGTTGTCATAATTGGGATTAAGATTATGCTCAAAGAAAAGAATGGGATGGCCCCACAAAAATATAGATACCTAATGTGTGTGTGTGTATGTGTGTGTGTGTGTGTGTGTGTGTGTGTGTGTGTGTGTGTGTATGTATGCGTATGCATGCACCCGTGTAGCTAAATGGATATGACTAAATATGTAACAAAATAAAAAAAAATCTCATCTGCAAGGATTGGCTTATTGCTGCTTATTGTGAAGCATATCACTGCTGCTTCCAGGATATGGTGGAAAAATATATCCTGTTAAATTGAAAAGCAATGTGCTTACCTGCTTGCCACCATCAACACACTTGTGGCAGGGAGTTTGTGAAGCTTTGCCAAAGTGCCTGTCTCTGAAACGCCACGATCATACTTGTCAGCAGGGCATGTTCTGTCAGCTCTTCGTTGCTTCGCTCTGACTTCCTCGTTAGGAAACTCATTTCTTCCTAATGTGCTGTGACATAAAGCAGAGCGATATAAAATGAGACATGTTTGGGATTAAACAGTCTTTTAGCATATGAGAAAATCATAAAAATTATGAAAAGGTTACTGGTCAATGCAAAAAAAAAAAATATGAGAACATGTCAGTTCCAGATTCACTGTAGATGTTCAAAAATCATTAATCTGTAGGGCGATTGGCTCACGTTAATCTAAAACCTTTATTGCAAATTAAAATATTTTAAAATACCCATTATATTAAAATAGCTGTCTGTATTTTTTTAGGGAATGGCATAAAAATCAGTTAATATAACAGCGTATTGTGCAAAACATATAAACTTATTTTTGGGAATGTCAGGAAATCAGCACGAGTTTATAAAATTTCACAAAGTGGGGAAGGTGAAATGAAGTGAAAAGCTGTGAGTGTGAGAGTCCCTGTGGGGCGGCTGTTACAGACACCAGATCCGCATTAGTGCTGCGGAACACACAAGCAGCCCATGAGGCTGGCATATTAAGTGGCAGCATTGGGAGAGTGTTAAAGTGCATTAGTGTCATGTTCCCGGGGGCTCCCTGGGGGGGGGCGCTGGCACAGGCTGCTTTCATGCCATCTTTACGACTTTGTTTCAAAGAAGGGATATTTGATGTAGCTCTCCTGAAATGGCCACCACTTGTCCCTAGAAAAGGTAAAATCCTTCATGTGTATGTTGAAATATCCAAGCTAACAATCACATTTCTGAGTAAATGTCGGCAGAAAATAATTGAAGCTGTCTTTGGTAGTAAAAACAGAATGTATAACATCAGTATAAACACAGCCTTTCCTCAAATCTATATATCCATCTATCCATCCGTCCGTCCATCCATCCATCCATCCATCTACCAAATTCTCCATGCATTTCTCATATACTGAACCATTCACAGATCCCTGTTTCCACTGAGCATGACTGCAATAGTATGGCATTCATTGCATGGTGGTACAAAATGTCCATTGGGAATAAAAAATACTGGAACCAAAGGAACCACAATATAAGTTAATTTCTGCATTTAAACTGTAGTAAGTCGATGGAAACGTTCTAAGCTTAGATCTTTGCAGCCCAAATTATATGTGCTAATTTTCCACTGCTACCTGTAACAATATCAGTACTGTGTGTGAAGGTGAAATTGTTTTAATTTGCATAAGAATTTGTTTAATCAAGTTCTTAAAACACAGACAGACAATATGGCACAAAGAATGACTCCATACAACCTCTGCTTAATTCTGTAACTCTGTTCTAAAAGACTGGTATGTAATTTAATGAATATAACCTCATCAAGAAAACATACATCCGATTTCTGGCCTCATGGTGGAGACTGCCACGGCCGGAGCGCCCCCAGCCAAAGCAAGCTATTCAGTACCATGTACAGCCCAGTATCTGCTGCTGATTTCAATGCAAGGACGCTGTCAGCAATCCATTGTATACTAACCAGCTGCTTGAGGAAGACAAGACACATTTTAGCAGGATCACCACTCGTTAGTTACTTGACCGCTGATGAGATCAGCGCTTGGGCAGCACGTAGGTGTGTAAAAACTGTTGATCATTGACCTTTATGTATTTTCTTGGCTGTCTTTCACAGACACTGATTACAGGGCTGGATTTACTGGAGTGCAGTAAGACTGGTGTATATGACACAAGCCCGCAGCCCCGTTCCACCCTAGACCGAGGGTGGTCTGCCCACGTTTCCTGGCAGATTGTTCTGTTGTGTTCATCTCTCTAATTTTCTGAAGTTGAATCAGTACCATTATTTGACCTATTTGAGCCTTAAGCTAAAAACTTGTTTTGGCCTTTATGTCAACCATCTCCTGATGCACCAACCTTTAATTCCACGTCCCAGTAATGTTTGCATATGTTTATATACAGAACACTATATGTTTTATGTAGCTTTAAGCAGTGAATTTGTTTAAATGCAAACGCATTGTTGAGTTTGAATCTTGGGCAATACACCCATTGTGAAAAAGCATGGGGTATCTGTGATAAAGTGTGTCAGCTCTAGCCGTCCTCTTTGAGTGGGTCAGTCCCCACGTCTGTTGTGCCAGGCATGATGTGTGCAGTGACCAGTGCTGATCGAAGACGATGGTAGACTTCAGGTGGGATTGGTGGTGTTGATGTTTTGGTGTATTGTGTGGCAACTCATGGTTAAAGAAAGCAGTCTAATTCATGTTAAAGTATGTCTGTCGTGCAGCAAAATGTAAAAAGGATCAAGTGGTCTGAAACATTTTCTGAATGCACTGCTGATCTTCAAAGAACATAGGACCCGTAAGAATTAGCCTTGCAAATTCATTTTTGAAATAACTGATGTATTTATCATGCTCATCTTTAATGTATAGGATGAGTTTAAGAGAAAATGTAACTCAAATATAAATCATAATATGAATTTTAAAAGAAATGCAATTTACAAACTAATGAATACGCCCAGACTAAAAAAATAACTTTACAGACCATAAATAATGTACCCACACTAAGGAATACACTTTACAGACCATAACGAATGCATCCAGACTAAGAAATGTACTTACAGACGGTAACAAATACATCCAGACTAAGAGATGCATTTTGCAAACTAACAAATGTATCAAAACTACGAATTGCATATTACAGACCGTAAAATGCACCTAGACTAAGAAATGCACTTTACAGACCATAACAAATGCACCCAGACTAAGCAATGCACTTTACAGACCATAAACGTGCACCCAAACAAAGAAATGTATTTTATGGAAGGTGAGAAATGTACCTGAGACACAGAGGAACACAGGAGCTTTATTAAAGTTTCATTTTTTGATCCTGCTCATACATTCTTATACGTAGGCATTCACAGAAAGTGTTGCCTTACTATTTAATATTCTCTAAATTTGATGGGCAGCCGGTATTGGAAAATGATTACAAGATCAATTTGAGTTCTGCAAAGACTTTATGTAGCTATATTTTTGTATTCGCTGAAGATACTTTATGGAAGCCAATGTGCAAAGAGGCAGTAGAGTATTGCAATAATCGAGCCTAGAGGTAATGAATATCGACTTTCTGCTTGGTTTCAAAGAGCGTTGTATTAACCTTCACTATATTCCACAGGTTAGACACTATAGATATATGGTAAATGTAAATCAATGAGTTCAAGTGGGTTCTTGTCAGTTATAAGAACCAGGGTGTAATTGTGGCCATCTTCTTGATACAGAAGACATCAATAGTCATGAGAAACTACTTCTGATCTGCTTAGGGTCCCCTAAGTTCCCTTTTTCAGTCCCTGTCGTCCATAACAAATATTAGGTTTAGAGGACGTTTCAGAAATGTCCAGATTTGTTCGTCATTATCGTACCAGTGGTAATTAACACCGTTAACTATCACGATGGCAGTGATGGTTTTATCAGGCTTCATTAAAAAGACATTTCAGCATTTTTACTTTGCACACTATACAGGTGATTTACAAAGGTAAACAAAGGCATTACCTGACACAGGGAAAATATGTAAATGCCGCACACGGGACTCAAACTCCTACCCCTAGCAGTGAGAGATGAGAGGGGTGCCCACTCAGTCACCATGTCACATCACGTGTAACATCAGCACAACTGGCGTGAATGTGGATTTTGGCCATGAGAGTTCATAATTTTAAGAAGACTACCTTTCTCAAACATAAGGAATTGTCACAGCATGTGTCACACCCGATCGACCGATCCTCCCGTGCGTGTGCCACGCCCCCTCATCCACCTCGTGTGGATTTCCCATGTTCACCAGCTGTTTCTTGTTGTTGTCATTAATGCAGTGTATTTAAATCCCTGTTTAAGTATGTTTCCCCAGTCCGGTCATTAACGTTACATGTTCCCGCGTCCTGCTTTGGATAGATTCCAAATAAACCTTGCATTCCCTAATTCTGGACTCCAGTTCGAGTTTCCTCGCTCTGTATCTCCCCGAGTCGTGACAGCATGTCACACAAAAATAGGGACAGTAAAGCAAACTATTGGTGTTATGTTCTTATTTGGCTCAACAATGGCTCAAAGTGATATATTATCTGCCATCTTCAGAATGTCGCTATCAAAGCTACACATATTATATAATTTGTGGACTTCTTCATTATTGGTTCGGCTACATTAATGCCACAGCCTGCTCCCACAAACACAGAATCATGTGGCTGCTGCATAATGCAGACAGGAAGGGTCAAGAAATCGTTACTCCTCGACGGAGCTTTATAAAGAGCAGCGTGCATGACAAAAGCGACTTGGAATGTTTGGTGCCAGACACAGTGTGTTTCCAGCATCTCAGAAACACCCACTGGATTTTCAAACAGTACAGTATCTAAACATTAGAGAGACAGGTGCCATAAGACAAGAATACCAGTCAGCAGCAGTACTGAGGGTGAACACCTTGTCAGTGAGAAAGGTCAGAAGGGATTAGTCAGACTGTTTAAAGGTGACAGGAAGGCATGCAGTGCAAAGGTAATGGGCCAAACTGCACTAGGAAAGTTTCCGGAAGCTTGTTGAATCCATGACTCAGAAAAATTTGGCATTTTTTGTAGATATAAGGAAGTCCTGATAAATTTGCAGTGGGGGCGAGTTGAAACACTTCTAATGCAGTATAGTTCCATTTGTATTTCCATCAGTAATATCTGTAAAAATAGGAAAATCTAAAGCTAAAATGAGGGATCTGCAAACATTGTGCTCACAACGAACAGTTTGCTGTATTTTGCCAATTCACAGCGACCCGTCTGTGCCTCTGCACTGCTGTCCTTGTCATAGGGGCTTGTTTACTACCCCAGCCAGACAATTTCACAAGTAGTGCCAAAGCCCAGAAAGGAATATGAAAGTAGACGTCATGCAGAATGCTAGAGGGCCTCAGTGCCATGCGGGAGAAACAGCAGCCGGCTCTCCACACCTTGAAGTCACGGCAGCAGGAGACATCCAGACAGAAGAGGGTGCGACTGCTGTGAAACTCACTTTCCACCTTCCCCACATTAATTAACATGTTAATGCTAATGGTGACCAACAGCTGCAGCAGCCAGGCGTCCTCAGCGTACCCAAGAGCTGTCGTACAGTATTTCATACATTGGAGAACATATTTTCAGTGAGGCAGCAATGGTAATGTCATAATTAATTACTTTTCATTGTTAACTAGGTGTGAAAATATGCATTACCTTGGGTTTCCCATAATAAGGATTTTAATTTGGGTCAGCTAATTCTGGAACACAATATAATTTCTATTCCTGTTATGGCAAGGACTAAGAACACAGTTAAAATGCCTTTATTTACTTGCACGACGAACAGTCTAAAAAGAGCAGCTCAAGGCAGACCATCCATCCACAAGGGCAGGATCTCTGCCCGATGGCCACGACGCTGTGAACTAGGCTACTGCGAGCCAGTGACTTAGTGATTCCGAATTTAGAAGCTCTGTTGCTTTCCCAGTAACAAGCTTAGTTTTTTTTTTTTTTTTTGTCCTGTTTAATCCTTGAGAAGCGTTTTGCTCAAGTTACTTCAGTATGCAAAAAAAATAAGAAGAAAGAAATCCTTTAGTACATTTAATGTTAATGTTGGCAATTGTAATTAATTTATCTCTGGAAGTGTACCTTGAATTGGGGGCTTGAGGGTACATCTCTGCTGTTTGAAGAGAGTGTTGTCCTTTCGGCCTTATCCAGTGAGGAACTCCAGCATTCACTCGAGTGGTTTAGTGCCAGGAGTAAAGTGGTGATGAGAATTAGCACCTCTGCACCCATGGCGTTCTTTTATAAAAGAATGGATTCCTTTCACGGTTCTGGTGAGGGGGAGAATCTGCCCTTAGTGGCAGAGAATCTGCACAGTTTAAGTGCCTCAGTATCTTCTTCACGAGTATTAGGGAAGGTGGGATTGTTGGACAGCACTTTGGTGACTGCAGTTTTGCAGGCACTGAGCACGTCCGTGGGGGTGAAGTGTTAGAGGAGGCTGTCTACCCAGCATGGGCTGTGGGGAATGACTAATAGGACAAGGTCATGAGGACAAGGTGCCGAAATGAGGTTTGACTGCAAGGTTGCCAAGCATGACAGGATTGTGTAAATCTGGATGGACATCAAAACAGAGATGCTGCTATGCTGCAATGCTGCCAGCTGAGGTGGTTCAGGCATCTCATAAGGATGACATCTGATCAGCTTCCAAGGGAATTATATCCCTTATCTGAGGATCCACAGAAAGAGCCGGAAAGAAAGTTTGGCCTTGGTAAGAGCCGTGGCCATGGCAACCAAAAGAACAGGTATGGTGATGATGATGATGACAAACTCTTGGAGTAATGCAAACTGTTGCCCCCCATAATATGATTAAAACATATTTTGACATTGTAGGGCCCATTTTTTCAGGTCCCTAAAAGGATCTGTAAATGCAATCAAAAAGTAAAAATGCAAAAAGTGTGGTATTATGTTTTGTTACTTATAGTTAAGGTTAGGGTTGGGTAGGGGTTAAGGTCATCAGTGCAGCACAATGAGGAAAACTGAGTTGGATAGGCACATATTTTCTGTTTACTCAGAAAGAATGGTAAAACTTGCTGAGCTTGACAGTATTATTATTAGCAGATTAGCAGAATGACTACATTGTTTTTTATTCAGTGGAAAACAAAAGATCAATATAATGCCAGATTTAATAAAAAATTCTAAACATGTTGCGGCTGGTACTTGGTGACGAATGACAGGCGAAATCCTTGCCCTCTGCTACAGAATACAGCCGATTGTCCAATGCCATTGCGTCCATTATCTTAATCATCATCTTTAGCTCTGATGCTGCTAATTTTAAATATTCATAACGTTTAAACATCAGCTACCAACATCATTTTGTTAACCGATATATCGTTATCATACATATTGTTTGTTCCAGCTTCACAAAGACAGTGGAATACAGCAACAAAGTGTTTGTGCAAAAATGTTTGCCTCCACTTTCATGCACAACATTTGGGAATTGTTTTGTATGGTATTTAGCAGTAAATTTTGTTGGTAACTTAGATGTGTTCACTGGGCTCGTCTTCCCCACAGTGCAGCCTAGCAAAACACACATAAACGCACACTGCTATGGCAACACAGGATGTGGCCGTCTGTTAATTTGGCCGTTAGAAAAATTGCGAGCTCTTGCGTATACTGTGGAGATTACAGTACTTGATTTTGCGCTACATTCTGCGTCTGAAGAATCGGAAATATACTGAAATGACTAATGTCTTGTACCGTAATAGTGCCAATGTGCACTTATTTAATGTAGATTTTCACAGTTATAGCAAGAAATTACTGTACATTTATACTTGCGTGCCATTCATGTGCATCCCTGGTAAGATAACAAACAAAATAATGTCTACTTTGCCTTCCTAAACCTGTTAAGAGTAAAGTTTCTGGATGAAATATCAGAACGTACTAGTTTTTATAAATATAAGTGAAACCCGATTTCAGTTTATTTACATATTGGTGAATATTATTTTCTATGTACTTATTTTCTGTGTTATTATGTATACCTCTGGTCCATTCTGTAACGTTTGTGCAGTCTTAGCTAATTAAGCACATAAAGCACATAAAAACAGTACAAGAGGACAACCTGCATTTCTCCTTTGATTTATTAAATAAAATGTACATAATAAATTTCAAGGGATCAGTTTTTCATTGTAGTTGATGGCAGAGTAACTTTAACAGGGGTTAAAAGGCCTTGCTTCTGAAGTACAGCATCCGCATAAAAACAGATACATGTTTTTTGTATAAAAATATACTTAATCTGGCCTTTCAGACTGGCAAGCTAAGCAGCTGGGCTATATCACAGTACAACATTCAGTCTCGGAATGCCTGACTCATAAAGAATGCCGCAATATCCTCCGAAAAGGGAATGGCTCAGTCTAAAAAGCCTGAGAAAATGCAGCAAAGACCAGCTGGCATCTACTGCAGGAAATGGCTTATCAACTACAAAAGTCACCTCAGACATGCTGAGATTCTGTAACAATATCTTACTATTATTGTTTTATTATTAGTGGTTGGTGACTGCCAGCACTCTGCCCCATTTTGCTTATTTTCATGTTTGTGTAAAGGATTGCAAAAATACAACACAGCAATACCCAAGGAATTGATGGTAATAATGAACTCAACTACCAAATTTGCATGAAAATGTAATTAGAAGCAGAATGTCTAACCACTGGGATCCCCCCGAGTGGCTGATAGAATTATTCATGATGTATATATCGGTAACAAGCTTGCTTTTATCTTCCTGAGCACTGTGTAAAGTCTGCTTGCTGCAGTTACACTAACAGCATGAGAAGGCATGTCGAAAGAGAGTATGTATTCTGCAAATGGTCAATCATTTTGATCCCTATGCAGCCAAAAGGCTTCTTGAATATCCGAATACGCTTCAACATAGGAAAATAAACATCACAAACTTAGAAATGTCTGACTGCTTCATCCTTATTTACTTAAGTACACACTACTACATAGAAACAAATAGAAACACTGAAATAATGTAATAAATACCCATGAGTATGATTGTTCATTCTAAGGATACACACTCAGATCCATTTGCCATTCAGATTTAGGGCTCCACTTTGTCATATTTTTATTGAAAAAAATCTTTAATTGAATTGGTGGATAATCCTTAGTAGAACTGCAATTTTAGCTGAAGTATAGCATTAAGTTGATAACACGGAGCATGACATGAAACTCTGAAGAACTATACACTTCATTTGAGATACAAATTGATAGTTATTCTTAGCATAATTTTTGGTTGATCTTAAATTAATCTGTACTATTCATCCAATAAGCTTGTAATGTTTTTTAGCCCGAGGCTAATGCCGGAACTAGCTGGTACATTCACCACACGTTGGCATGTCCTCACGGATGCCAGCAGGGACCTACAGAGGCAGACTGTCAAAGAGCTCAGGAGCATGACTGCACACCTGCAGGGAATCAGAGGGGCTTTGGACAAAATGTGCGCCCCATTAAGAAAAAATTGGTCAAAAAGTATTGCGGCATCTGTGTTACATTCTCCTGTACCTATGCTCCATCAGTGTCACAGTGGAGAGGTCAGCTGGTTGAGGTAGGGGCTCAGCAATGATATCAGCCGCCTCGGCACGTAACGGTTCAGGCGGAGGCAGGTTGAGACGCTGAGCTATGTTGCTATGATGCTGCACATCTCTGTCGGGAGGTATAACAGAATGGCTGAGCTCTCCAAACACCACCACCTGTTTTTCAGAGAACCCATAATGCGCTTTATCAGTGAGTGCGCCACTCCGTGTCCCATTGAACCAGCATGGGGGTTAACAGTCAGCGTGTCAGTAGGTAAGGGCTGTCAGCCGTGGCACGTGGACATACCAGTCAAAGGCGACCTCGTATACATAAAGACTCTGACGTACATTCCACATTACGTACATGTACATATTCAGCATACCAATCAGCCATTCATCTTTAAGTGTTTACATCCTACATTGCTGTTCCATAAAATAAAAAGCATCGTGCATGGATCCAGGCCATTTCTTAAGGCCGTGCTGGCATTACAGATGAGCTATACATTGATGGAATGAAACTGCTTTCTGTTCACAATAGGCGGCTTCAATCTCTGATGGTGCTTTTATAGCAATGTGTGTGCAATCAATAGTGCCACATTAGGAAAGCTGGACATTGCTACAAATTGCGTTTTAATGTTTGCCTGTGGATCCATGCCGGGGGGAAACTTAATGTACTGTTGCCAGGGGGGGTTACGCCAGCCAATAGCATTGTCCATCAGAAGTGCTCCTACGCTACCCATATCCCAGGCAACTACCAGTAGCTACATAAAGCCAAATTAACAGCGCAATGGCTGAACATGTACTTACATTTCTTTGCCTCTGCATTGCTGCATTTAGAAACATTTTGTGATGACCCTCTGACTTTACTGGACGTGGGGGAGCCCAGAGCCGCTGAGGGTTACGGCCAAAAGTAAAACAGTTATTTTATTAAAGCCCCATTCTGGTTCCAAACCTGTGTAGCTGCAATTTATTCAAGATCGCTATGGAATAAGACCACTGTTCAAGCGCATTTACCTGCTTATGCCACGGTTACTAGAAGCTTACATGCCCGTACTGAGAGAGATTTTCTTATTTATGAGCTGAAGATGTAATTTTCAGTGTATTCCCCTAAATATGAAACATTGACCTAAACCACCATCGTTATTTGGAAATAGTAGTTCTGCACTGCTGTGCAAATCTGGAGTGATACAAACAAGAGTTACACAACCGATAAGTGCATGGGGTCCTCCTTCGCCTCCACAGCCCTGCTTTTACAAACGAACAATGCACGGCTCTTTGTAGACTAACCCTTAGTTATTGATTAACTCGGTATTAATGGCAATTACCATAACATTAACACAAGACTGACATACATGTACTCAAAGTGGTACTGGCAGGGTGTTTCTGAGAGCAGTAATAGCCATTTTGAAAAATAATTTCAGTGAGAAGATAGCAAAAATAAAAAAAATGCTGAAAAGATACAGAGGAGATGTAAAAAATGACAATTAATTATAAAAATGTTTAATGTTTAATATTCTTTCAGCAGTTCAATATCTATTGTAGGAACACACATCTGCAGCTAGAACACATACAAATTATAATTTAAATCTTTCCAACAGCTGTTCCGTTCTCCTGGTCCGTCCATTAGACGTAAGTAAGTTTGGCTGACGACCATGCTAACATCAGCGTGACCATAGTTCCAGGGATTTAACTTGAAAAGCTAACAGTCAAGCTCAGCAAGACTACATTAAACCAGGACAGAGTAACACACCATTCTCTCCAATTAAGATAATCGCCAGTTCTGTCAAACATGACACAGCCTTACTGTAAGACTTGGTTTTAGAAAGTAGGTTACTTCATGAAACTGGTTCCAAGTCATCAGATTCTACTAGCAACAAAATTCTCATTGAATTGTAATTTTTAAAATGCATTCCTTTTTCTGGGAAAGCGCCGATCCACTATCTACAATCTTTCAACACCCTGAGACTGTGGAATTAAAATGCAGAACGGTTTGTGTTCCCCCACCAACTCCTGTCACTCCGCCGCCTTTGCCTGTCTGTCATTGTGCTGTTAGCTTGAAAGTCTCAACGCTGAAGATGTCGAAATTAAAATGCTTAAAATTCTGTCTGTGTTTCACACCAACCAAGAATGACAATTATGGTAAATGTAATACATGCACTGAACAGCTCGCGTGAAAGAGAAGCAGAGAAGGAGAGGTCAGAACTCCTTCCTAACACAAATATGTTATGGGTGTCAGTATGCATCAGCAGGTGGCATTTTTGCCTCACATTTCCAGGATTTGGGGTTAAAAATCTTCCCCCATTCTGTCTGTGGAGGGGGTTGCATGTTCTCTGTAACCCACATTCAGTTTCTTGTGGGTTTCCTGAATTTCAATGACATATGGGTAGGGTTACTGGTGTGTCTAAATTGCCTAGTGTATATTTGTGCGTTTGTGCCCTGTGATGAATGGGAATCATACCCTGGCTGTACCTCAGCCCTGTCCTGCCTCGGATAACCTCCAGGTTCCAGGTAAATGCTAACCAGGAAAAGCATCTGGAAGATTTGTAAGACAAATATCCATCCATCCATCCATCCATCCATTTTCTGTAACATGCAGGGTCATGGGGGTCCAGAGCATATCCCAGAAGCTATGGGCGGAAGGCAGGGAACAACCCAGGATGGGAGGCATGGGGGGGGGGGGGGGGGCAGTGACAACCCTTTGCAGGGCACACTCACACACCAGTCACTCACACACCAGTCACTCACACATGCACACCCACTGGGAATTTGGTAACTCCAATTAACCTCGGCATCTTATTGGAATATGGGGAGAAGCCAGAGTACTGGGAGGAGACCCCACGACGACATGGGGAGAACATGGAGAACATGGAACTCCACGCACATGAAGCCATGGCGGAGACTCAAACGCTGGTCGACAGTGCTAACTACTCTGCCAGAGCCAGATGAACAAATAGGATTTACAGGTGCTTCTTGTTTTTTGTTTGTTGCGATTTTTATATTAATTTTAATTGTTTAGCTGCGATTTTTGAAATTTCTTTTCACTCATCTGTGGGCAAGATCTTGCCTCACAAGGAGCTGCTTAATAATAATAATCAGCTATTATGATTCTGTGCTGCATACAGATCGGATGGCTGGCTGGTTGATGCGTTTGCTGTTGATATGGGTTGTATCCATTACCGGGGAAAATGCTTCCCTTTATTTAATGTGACATTTCATGTATTCTATTTAGATGTTAAGAATTGTAAATTAAGCCATTTTCAATGTAATGCTTTCCATATGGCTGCATAGGGGAAACTTTGCCCCATCACTTTGTGGATTTCTTCATGCTCACTAATTGGAAAGTAGTTCAGATACAGTGAAAGACAGGAGTTGGGACGGAGTTTTGTTGTACCACATAAAAAAGGATGAATGAAATGTCAGATTGTGAGTGTTATGATTTGGAGAAGTTAAACTGAATAACATCATTAATTCTTTATTGAATCAGCAAAATTTAGATTTCCAGTCCATCCATCCATTTTCCAAACCGCTTATCCTACTGGGTCGCGGGGGGTCCGGAGCCTAACCCGGAAGCAATGGGCATGAGGCAGGGAACAACCCAGGATGGGGGGCCTGTCCATCACAAGATCTCCAGTCCATACTTTAATAATCATGCTGCTTATTTATCTTACAAACGACTCCTGAATCAGGAAATATTAAGAAAAATAATAAGAATTTCAGTCTGTGACATTCTGAAACATACCCTTCTCATCACAACATTCGATATCAACAAATATTTTAGTGACCATTCTTGAATATAATGACGTTCTCTCTTCCCTAGCGTTCTCTAACAATTTTATTTCCAACTCCTAAGCCCACGGCATGACTACAGCTTACTTACTTACTTGTTAAATTAGATGTCAGTTTTAATACTGAGACTAAAATATGCTTACTGCATCCCTCCAGCTGCGAGAGTTGTCTGCCGACGCACAGCGTGCCTGGTGATAGACAGCCACACAGACCAATAATTCCCAATTACTACCCAGCTGCATACATATGTTATTATTTTATACACGTTTAATAGTTAAAGGACTATTTTTACACTTTAAATAAGTTCATGTTATCTTTTTAGACACTAGAATTGAACTGTTTAGCAAGAGGTCTCACACCACCTGCTACACTTAGCTCACAGAACACAGTTCAGCTGTTTGTTTACCTGGACACAGTTCAGAACAGTATTTCCACTGTTGTCAGTTTCCACCATGCCACAGTCACCCAAAACTAATTCAGCAATCATCCACGGTTTCCAGGTATTCTATTTCCACCCCATTCTTCCATCCTCAATCCAATCGAGGAGATTTTCAGAGCATGGTGCTGGAAGGTTTTTAATGGCAGCCCTCTCCAAAAACTGACATTTCACTAGGCAGCCTGTCAGAAAACGGGGGTAAGGCATGGGTGGGGTGAATCCACTATGGCAGGAGATTTTTTTCCCCTCTGTCTTGCTCCAGGAATTAGCTGCCATGCACTGAAATACATGAGGCCAGGCATAAGAGAGAGAGAGAAGAATGTTCCAGTATCTTTCCTTCGTCATGACTGATCGCTGTTTCTTTTTCCCTTTGTATGATAATACAAGATACATTGATTCGCTGAGTGTTGCTTTGCTACCAGAGTCTTGGATTACACTCTACTGTGTCATTTATTCCTTTTCAATATTAAATGGAAATCCAAGGGGTCGATGTGGACATAGTGGAGGACTACAGATACCTTGGAGTTTATATTGACAATAAACTGGACTGGGTTAAAAACACGACTGCACTGTGTAAGGTGGACCAGAGCCGTCTCTATTTTCTGAGACGGTTGCGGTCCTTTAACATCTGTTGGACAATGTTCAGGATATTCTATGAGTCTGTTGTGGACAGTGCATGTTGCATGCTGGGGCATTAGGCTGAGGGTACCGGATGCCAACAGTCTCAAACTGATCCGCAAGGCCAGTAACATTGTGGGGATACAGCTGGACTCTCTAAAGGTGGTGTCCAAGTTCAAGACAATGCTGGAGAACACCTCCCACACACTCCATGAAGTGCTAGTCACAGGAGCACGTTCAGTGAGAGGCTAAGATTACGCAAATGCACCACTGAACAGGAAATCAGTCTCTGTACAGCTCCTCAGCATGGGTATATACTGCAGCAACTGTATTTACACCATTAACATAACAAGGCAGTATGATAAGAGGGGAACCTCAATTCAATGTTACCTTTAGTTAATTTCTGTAATACATTAGAATATCTATATATTGAGTTGTTACATTATTAGAGATATAATGTAATGTAATGTAATATTTGTAATTTGTAATATCTTGTATTATCTAGTATTGCTATTTTAACTTTTTAACTATTTTCTTACTGTCCGGGAGTAACTGTAACAATTTCCTTATAAAGTATTTTGATTTATTGATTGATTGATTGATTGATTGATTGATTGATTGATTGATTGATGAAATAGTATGTGTCTTTTTGTATAAAATGTAGTTTATGCAGAGTTATACAAAACAAAAGTAGATAAATTATAATGATCGCATTTTCTATTTCTTACAGCTCTGTATAAGTATTTGTTCAGTGTTGGTTGTTAACCTGACAATACAGACTTATGAATCTACTTGAAAATGTAAATTGGAAATTTAAGCATCATGATTATCAATATAACATAACAATCTCTGTTGATATTTTTGACTTGTATATTTATCTGGATTGAATTACTTGTCTTTGCGTCAAGTAAATTTTTAAATCTTTTGAAATCTTACATTTTAATCTCTTAATATATACAGTATTGTCCAGGTCAGCTGCGATGGGCTGGCCCCCCATCCTGGGTTGTTCCCTGCCTCATGCCTGTTGCTTCCGGGATAGGCTCCGGACCCCCCCGCGACCCAGTAGGATAAGCGGTTTGGAAAATGGATGCATGGATGGATGGATGGATGTCCAGGTCAGCGCCTGTCTGACCCCGCCCTTCATGTCCCCTTCCCGCTTGGCCAGCAGGTGTCGCTGGCTATCCTGTTCTCCTCCCTGTGTCTGGTCTTTCAGCCCCTGTGGGCTCCGCTCACTCCCCAGACTGCCGCATGGCTCAACAGGTTGAGCGTGTGGCTCTGACCTGTCAATTCTCCAGTTGTAGGTGTGAGACTTTATTTGTTTGTTATTGGTTCTTTGCTTCCCTGTATTGGTTTCCCCTGCTTGTAAATTTTCTTTTTCTCTCTTAGTCTTTCCTAGTGTCGTCAGCCCTCTGTCACGTTCCCTAGTCTCTAGTGCTTCCCTGTCATGATTATTGTTATAACTCCCTGGATCTTGGCCCCATTTAATGTTTCCACTTCCACCTGTTTCTTATTGTTCCCATGTCTCTCTTGATTGATTAATTGATTATTAATAGCACCTGTCCCTCGTTTGTGCTGGTGTTCCTGTGTATTTATGTGCCTATCTATATTCATTTCCTTAGTGAGTCATTATGTGCTGTTGCCTATTTGTGATTCTTTTGGATTTGTTAGTGTGATCTGTTTTGTTTTAATAAACCCCTTTATCTTGGAGCTGTAGAGTAGAGCGTCACCTTTTTACCGCCAGCGCTGGGCTGCACCACAACAGAGTACAGTACTGTGCAAATCTTCAAGTAGTCAAAGAAAATGCTTTATCTGGGTAGTAAGTGCAGATTTTCTTAGGGAAAAAAATGTGCAACAATAGCACATACAAATTAAGAATAACAGAAAAAAGTCAATGTCTTGAAAATCTTGTTGAATGGCTCGATGAACACCGCTTCAGTTCCCAAACCTGTCCTCAGAGGCACCTCAGCCGTCCCATGTGTTTGTTACATACCACCAGCTCACATAAGTAAATTTAATTAGTTTTTAATAGTCAATGAGAGATTGATTAGCCATATGAGGTGTGCTAGTGGCCAGGGAAAAACAAAAAAAAAACATGAAAAAATATGGCTGTATTGGACAAGGGAGACCTTGGAGGAGGGGAGGTTTGGGGACGGCTAAGCTGACACACTGACACACATCATAGCTCTACACCAACATCAAGATCATGTTCTTCACCGCCCAAAACCTTTGCACAGTCCTGTACACATACTTTTAGGGAAAATTCTTAGAATTAGAAAAGACCAATTTAATTTGAGGGTTTTTTATTCTCCTTAAAGCAGTATGAAATGTGAACATTCGTAAATACTCGATTGGCCCGCTAACCTCACCCTAAAACATTTCTGCTAGTGAAATTTGCATACAGTATATAGTAGTTGATAATGATAGGAAACAACTCTTACTGTATATCTATTTACTATTCTTTATTATCATTATTTTAGAGTGTACTCTGGCCTGTAGTAGGCTATACTGTCTAAGTACATTCTAATGTAAACATATTGATGAAATCACCTAACGTGTTCTGTTGGGGCATGGTGAAGGAGAGACTATCCACATAGTGGGTCCAACAAACCAGGGTTTAATAAAACAGAAGGCTAGAAACAGAAAATAAAGTCACCACAAAGGGTCTAAAGTAGACTAAGGCAAGGAGCAACACTGGGAACAACAGGAAGGAAGGAAGGAAGGAAGGAAGGAAGGAAGGAAGGAAGGAAGGAAATCCAGTAATAACACAGGGGAACAGCCACAGTGAACCACTAAGGAACAGACCAAATGCAGCCACTTAAAAACACTACTAACAAGACATGACACAGGACAGGTGAGAACCATATCCAGATCAACCAGTCACTTAGGACTTGAGCCAACAAGGATCAGGTGGAGGACATTTACAATCAACAGGCACTACAGACTAGAAAACGTTAACAAATACTCAGGGTTATTGAAACTAGGAGAGACTTGATAGGCAAATAACTAGAACATATATAAACAATGCATGGGCAGGGTAAACCATTAACAAGGACACAAAAGCCAGAAAAAAAAAATATATATATATATATATATCAAACAAAATTGAGGGTGGTCTCAGGCGAGCCTTGAACACACAATGGACAGAATATCTGCTTTTAAGCTGCATGCTCAGCCTATTGAGCCATGTGTATCATTATGCAGCATATGGCTGTATATGAGTGAATCAAATGCCACCATCTGTCTTTTTGAACCCTGTAAAACATACTGGGTACATTTATTGGAACTATTCTTAAAACAAATGCACAGATTGTAAGTGCTCGTTTGTTCCAGTAGCTGCAAGCAAAATCTTAACTGAAGAAATAAAATTTTACCTAAATATAAACATCACAGCTTACCTTAATAAATTACCAGTGGTCACTATCCTCCTCAAAATCGCCATCCTCATTAATATGATTCTCCTCATCATCAAGTTCATTGTTAAATGGCCACTTTCTCTTCATCTTCCTCATCCTGGGCTGCTTGGCACCTGTTCCCTTGTTCCCTGTTAGAGCTGGGCTTTCATCTGGCAATGCATGGCTTCTTTCCTAAAGAAGAGCATGAGTTTGTCTTCTCAAAAACAGTCAAGAAACTTTGAAAGACTTTCAGATCAGGTGGGGGCTTTTTATTTACCTCCAGCTGTGTATTTGCATTCCCAGCCATCCACCACTGATTGGCATTATTGTAACCGTACCCCCGCTCCACCCCAGATGGACATTAACACAGATCAGTAGAAGGGAAACCAGTTTTACTGCAGAAAAAAGGCAATGAAGAAGAGGATCCAAGGCAGCATGAGGCAGTCACAGTCACAGGGCGATTGGTGGAAAGAAGACAAGAATTTTGGCAAATGCGGGAAGATTAGCCCCACTGGAGGACCTTGGAGCGCAAGAATAAACACTTAGATAGGCACCCCTCTGGTGATCTAATGAGAGGTTGGAATGCCCGATCTGCCTCTTTGATTCCCCATGTGACTGCCCCAATAAAACATGTGGTTGGCAAAACAAGATTGGACTTTTCCTCCACCTCACTAACATCATGTTGATGAGACAGGGCGTCTGGCTTGCCATTCTTGGAACCGGGCCTGTATGAGATCAGACAGTTAAAACAGTTGAAAAACATGGACCACCTAGCCTGGCGAGTGTTGAGCCGTCGAGCAGACCGCAAGTATTCCAAGTTCTTATGGTCGGACAGGATTAAAAAAAGGATCAGGGGTACCCTATAACCACTGTCTCCTCTCTTCCAAGGCGAGTTTAAGTGCAAGCAACTCCCGGTCCCCTATGTTGTAGTTCCTTTCAGCAGGAGTGAGTTTCCGGGAAAAGAAAGCACAGGGATGCTGTTTGTTGTCAGACGAGGAGCGTTTTGACAACACTGCCCCAACCCCAGTTCCTGAGGCATCAACCTCCAGTAAGAATTTCCATGATGGGTCAGGCACCTGTAGTACTGGAGCAGAGGTGAAATGGTTGCAGAGGTCAGAAAAAACCCTCTGGAACACATCCGTCCATTAAAAAAAGACCTTAGTAGAGGTCAAAGCAGTAAGAAGGGTGGCTACTAGGCTATACTCATGGATAAAATGCCAGTAAAAATTAGCAAAACCAAGGAAGCGTTGTAATTCCTTCTGAGACTGTGGCTGTGGCCACTCAGCCACGGCCCTGACCTTCTCTGGATCCATCTGGATGGAACCCTCTGACAGGATGAAACCCAGGAAATAAATTGTACGTCTATGGAACTTACATTTCTCGGCCTTAAGAAACAATTCATGGGACTGCAGGCACTGAAGAACATGCTCAAAAATGCTGAACGTGCTCCAGCTCATTCTGTGAGAATATCAAGATGTCGTCTAGATACACGAATACATACTTATTCAGCATATCCCAAAGGACATCATTAATTATGGCCTGGAACATTGCTGGAGCATTAGTTAGCCCGAAAGGCATCACTAGATACTCGTAGTGACCAGTAGCGATGTTGAAGGCTGTCTTCCATTCATCTCCCTCCCGGATCCACACCAAGTGGTAGGCATTACGAAGATCCAATTTAGTAAAAACTTTGGTTCCCTGGAGGAGGCCTAGGATGGAGGACAACAAAGGCAGGGGGTAGTGATTCTTAATGGTGATTTCATTCAGACCCCTAGAGTCAATGCACGGATGAAGAGAGCTGTCCTTCGTATCCATGAAGAGGAAACCCGCCCCAGCAGGGGAAGAAGAAGGGTGGATAATGCCTACTGCCAAAGCCCTGTTAACATACTCCTCCATTGCCCTTCTTTCAGGGCCCGAAAGAGAATAGAGTTGGGCCCTGGAAGGGAAGGTTCCCGGCAGCATATCTATTGCACAGTCATATAGACAATATGGTGGAAGGGAGGCGGACTGGGACTTACTGAAAGTAAGCTTCAGGTCTCGGTACTCTGCTGGAACACCTGACAAATCTGGGAACTCCTACTCTTGTGCGGGCACCTCTAGTAGTTGGCTAGCATGTAGACACTGGGAAAAACAGAATGAACTCCAGGCAATTATGGTGCCCCTCTCCCTGTTGATGTGTGGGTTATGACAGACAAGCCAAGGGGAGCCTGGGGAGAGTTGATGAGATAGAAAGAGAGGGTCTCAACATGAGTTTCCCCAAGTGACAGACTCACCGGAACAGTAACCTGGGAGATAGTAATCATTCTCCGTCCATCCAGAGCATATGATGTCAATGTAGCCTGGACGCAGGTGGTGGGGATATCCCATTGATGAGCCAGCGTGGAATCTATGAAGCTCTCGTCAGCCCCAGAATCAATAAGGAAGGCCAGGGACTGCCGGGAGGGCTCCCACTTTAATACTGCTGGGATTAAAATCCGCTGCACCAAAGAGGGATTTTCCGGAACCAAACCCAGCAGTACCATCTATGCTACTGGTGGGTACGCCCTTTTACTGGGCACTGGGCAATGAAATGACCAGCCCTGGCACTAAGGCGCTGTTGTTGTACGGCTGGAGAAAGGCGGGTCTGATCAACCTGCATCGGCTCTGGTCCGGTGTTAACTGTGCTCGGTACCTTCTCCGATTTGTGTCGCTCTCTGCGGCACTGTCAAATCTGCATGTCCACCCTTAGGGCCATATCAGTAAGTGCAGATAGAGATTCAGGAAGTTCTTGTGTGGTTAGTTCGTCCTTAATTTCCTCCACCAACCCATTATAATAGGCATTGTACAAAGCTGGAGAATCCCATCCACAGGAAATTGCGAGGGTCTGGAACTGTATGGTATATTCTGATACCATATGATGACCCTGGCGAAGCTGCATAATCTCACTGTTACCCTAGCAGCAATCACCCATTCCCTCGCAGAGCCGGTCAGAGCCATGATAACATAAGCCACTTTAGAGCATTCCCAAAGGGAATGCAGAGGGCTGCAACTCGAAGGCGAGGGAGCACTGTGAGAGGAATGTTCTACACAAACCCGGTTCCCCATTATATTGGCCGGGGGGCTGAATACGGGGCTCGCTTGAAGCGATCAGCGAAGCGGCGGGTCGCATCTCTTGAATGCGCTGCACCTCTTTTGCCAGCGCTGTTAATTCCGTATGCAGGGAATCCATGGATTCTCCCACAGCGCCGATGTCTGTCTGCTAACGACTCAGGAGGGTGCCTTGTCTAGCCAAAGTGTCAGCCAGCTGCTGGATGCTTACCTGATCTGCTGGGTCCATCTTCCTTGGCGAGATCTTTCTGTGAGGGTTTTGTAGGGAAAAAAATAGGACGCTGTCACATAATCAAATGCAAAGAAACTCCTTTAATTATGAAAAAAGTTCGATGTCCAGGTCGTACTACGGAGAACACAGAACACAAAAAACCCAAGAAGCTGACAGGATCGTTGTCGTGGGGCAAACTGCGTTCGGGCGATGTGCGGAGTCGATCTTAGGACTTGGCAAATCTCTTGGTCAGGGTACAGGAGAAGATCAGGTGATTCATGTCAGGCATCAATGGGGCTGAACAGAAACTTGCGGTCTATATGGCAGAAGACAAGTCAAAATACTTGGAGAAGCAGAAATCAGAAAACGCTCAGAAAAAACTCTTGAAGATCTTGCATCGGAGTGCAAGATCTGATGGCTAAAATAGTCTCCCTTAATTGGAAATAACCTGCCACAGACAACCTGATATAGCAGTGCTGTGGCCAGATGTCTGTAGGTGGGTATACCTACTTTTGGTCTGGTCGGTCTGATGGCTGCCATACTCAGTGAGTAGCTATTGCTGTGGCGCATCAGCTCCTCCGGATAGTGTCTGATGTCACTCCTTTTAACGAGCATATTATGAGACTCAGGCTAAGGCACTTTTTGGGTGTCTTGTCTGTTGTTTCAGTGTGTGCTCTGATTGCAGTGAGTGATGTCTCATTGAGGGAGACATTTTAAACACAGCTTCACTTGGTGGTTGAAGAGTACCCATGAGTTGACACTCTTCTGTCATGGGTGACTTTATTGCAACCACTGGCACTAACAAGGCTGGCTATGAGGAGTGTCTCAGTCCCCATGAGTCTGGAGACCGTGGTGAGAGTGGCTCCATGTTATTTGACTTTGCTAAAGGTCAGGGGCTGCAGGATGCTGGATCCTGGATCCAGCACCTTGAGCCACATCATTGGACAGTACTGATGGTGCAGCGAAGGAGATCGATCACATCCTCATGGGTAGATGATGGAGGTTTCTGCAGAACTGCAGGGTCCACAGAAGAGCCCAGTTTGTAAATTCTAACCACGGACTTGTTGTTGCTACTCTGAAGATTCTCTGAAGGCTTGACGTGGCCAGACTCCAAGATGAAGCTGTTTCTGATGAGTTTGCATGTAGTTTGTGTGAGGAACTTCTAGACTTGGGTGGCACTGCTGACTCTAATGTGATGTGAGAGACCTTTCCTGATAAGACCCTGCAGGTTGCTAAGGGACTTAGGGAAGGCCACAGGGATCTGTGGTATCCAAGGTGACCTTCTCCAGGCTGGTGGTAAGGCTGTGTTCCTGGCATTGCAAGCTATCATTACTTACATTTGGGAGTCAGGTGTCATCCCAACTTACTGGAAAATGAGACTTGTAGTCCCTATCTGGAAAGATAAGGGTGATTACCTAGATTGTGGCAACTACAGGGGGATAACACTGCTCTCAGTGCTGGGTAGGGTCCTTGCTAGGGTCATCCTTAACATGATCCGTGATTACTTGCTCGCCTATCAGCAACCACAGCAGTCTGGTTTATGCCTAAGAAGTCTATCATTTACTGCATCCTGACACTGAGAGTTCTCATTGAGCGCAAGCACAAATATCGACAGAGGTTCTTTGCAGCCTTTGTCAACTTACGTAAAGTGTTTGACTCAGTTGATTGAGTTGTCCTGTGGGACATCCTGAAACTTTGCGGGATCCCCCCGAAGTTGCTGGACGTCGTGGCTAGCCTGTACATTGGTACAGTGAGTGCTGTGCAGAGTGGAGGGAGAATCTCTGCATTCTTCCCAGTTGATTCTGGGGTTCCGATCCTGACTTTTCCAACGATGCTGTGATCTTCGTGAGTCAATGGAGGCTCTGATTGGGGCTCTCGATAGACTGAACAAGGAGTGTCTGGGATTGAGAGTATCCTGGATAAAAACCAAAATCCAGACCTTTAATGACTTCTTGGACACTGTCATCAGTAGTGTGTTTGTCTCTGGGGAGAATCTTGATTTCGTCGAGAGATTCACTTACCAGTGACTTTTCCTATGAAGTCGGTAGATGGATTGGGAGAGCATGGAAGGGTCATGAGGTCCCTGTAAAGGGGTATGTGGCAGTCCTGATATCTTTACAAGAAGTCTTTAGAGTTCTGGTTCTCCTTGTCCCACTGTATGGCTGTGAGAAATGGACGCTATCCAAGGAGCTGAGATAAAGTCTAGACTCCTTCGCTACCGTGTTTTGGAGGATCCTTGGGTTCCTCTGGTTTGACTTTGTGTCGAATGAGCAGTTGCTAGAGGAGTCCTGAATGAGGCACATTACCTGCATAGTGAGGGAGCGTCAGTTACGGCACTACGGTCATGTGGCGTGTTTCCCTGAGGGTTATCTGGCTCATGGGATCTTTGTTGCTGAGGGCAGGACTGAGGCCACACCCACCAGTACCCTCTTCCCTACTGGTGGGCACACCCTTTTACTGGGTAAGAAGCAATAAAGTCTCCCATCTTTCCACAATATAGATACGCCCTGGTGGACAATCATTGCTGCCACTCAGCCCAGGATAAATGAGCCTGGTCAACATGCAAGGGATCAGGAGAAATTGTAGAAATTGTCGGTAACCGGAGAGCACAGACAGAAGTTGTCATTGGCAGTACCAGCAAGGGATTGGCTTCAGAGGCATGAGAGGGACAGGCAATGTTCAGGGTTTAGAAAGCAAGAGGTTGGAACACAGGAAAGACACAGGAATAAACGCTCAAACTCTGGGCACACCATGAAGATCTTTCATCAGATCCGTGAGTCCCAAAAATACAAATGAAATCAGGAGAGGACGAGAAACAGGTGAGAGAGGCATGGTCCTCAACAGCAGGCAGTGGTGTAATCAGAGGGCTTCTACATCACATCACATCACATCACACTACATCACATTCTACACACATGCTTGCATGTATTTAGTTCAACCTCCCAGGATCACAGCTGTTGTGATATTATAGGCACATTTCAGTTCAGTTGTGGTGACAGCACTGATGTGCCAATGTACAAGTCCAACACCAGGAGCTGAGGGGTGAAGTTGAATTTTCCTACCATGGACTGTAGCCAATCTGCCGTGAGCGCATCTTTCATCAAGGTGTTTGCAGAAGCGGCGATAACTGCACTGTAGATCTGCAGTTGCATTGGCTTCACTTCATAAACAGCCCCCTTGAAGACGATATACTGTAAGGCTTGTGTTCACCACTGTCGGTCTTGACAGTTAGGGTAACGGTGAGATGACTTTTTTTCATCTCGTGGTTTTCAGAGTCACGCTTTTCACACCTCATTTATCAATAGTAGTGGGAGACACCATATAAAACCAAATTGTAGTCTCATCCCTTGCAATGATGTACTTCTGTAAAATCCTTATAGAGCTGAGAGCCTTGCCAACACAGATAGTAGTAGAAATTTATGACACTTAGCCGCTGCTTCAGAATATGACCTCGCTTTATTGCCAAGTTCGGGAAGCAACCACTTTGAGGATGTCTCCGTGGTAAAAGAACTTTCTGGTCAACATAACTTTTATAGAGGTACACAGATAGTTCATGCCCCCTTCTCTGAACCAGATCAAACTGGTTAGGGTAGGGGGTGCACTTTGTAGCACATATGCTTTACGCAGTTTGCAACTTTCAAGCATGTATACTTCATGTGATCAGCATGCTGCAGGCCTGGGGCACATGAGGGGGTGTCTATGCTTTTGCCTGACCACTGTCTTTGTGGTGTTCCGGCCATGTCTGCCACGTGCACTCGATGCTCACGCCTTTGTCCCCCAGTCTGCATTTCTTGTAACCAAAACTTGAGTGGAAAACTCAATTCTCTTTTAGCCTGTCTCGTGAGTGTCAGCTGTCTGTCACCCAGGCGTTCTTACAATATAAAACTACATTCCAAAAGCAGTTTATCTAAAGCTGTCACGGATGCGGGTTGCGATCACTGGGTAAAAGCGGGATCGCTCAGGCAGGCGAACGGGCAAGGAAGAAGGCAGGCAGAACACGGGGAATAACTGGGGATTTATTAGGAACAAAGCGGGACGAAGCACGAACATCGACTAACATCAATGACGGACCAGGAACGAAGGCAAGACATGGACTGAAATAGACATGGCGAAAATAATCGGACACAGCTGGGTACGATCGGGGAAGCACACGTGGATAGTCAGGGGGGCGTGGCACACACGAGGATCGTACGAGCCAGGCGTTTTCTCTCACAATAGTCAACAAATGAAACAAGTCAGTGAGTAGATCTGAGTTTTTCTGAGCCATGGTGGTATGATGTCAAAGTGGCCATTGCACTGTAGAAATCTTTGTAGCCAACTCTTACTATCTACAAACCTCTTGCCCCCATCACTCACTGTAGAGTAGATCTCCAGTACTTAATTTTTGGTAATTTTCCTTGGTACTTTGTTATGTTTGTCACACACTGAATAAATCAACTCTGAAAACCTTAACTCTAGCTCTAAGCTCACCTTCCTCCTACCACCTCCAACTAGCTGGGTTCTGCTCTTGTTAGCTAACAGCAGCTCAACCTTGTTTTTTGCAGTATCTGTCTATTTTCAAGTCAATGTCAAAGTGTCTTGCAGTGCTCTCTCTGGAACTTTCCTCTGCAAACTGCAAATTCTTTCTTTGAATTTGAAATGAAATTTCCATCTGCTCGAGTACGAAAAATTGCACTGAAGGAATGTTACTTCAAATGCAGCTACTGCCATCTGTTGGCACTTGTACTTTACTCCAAATTACAATTGCCTGTGAGAGTTTTACTTACACAAAAATGTTATGAGGGCAGAATGAAAAATGATTGGTTCAGAGAGATAACCAATCAGATTGTAGAAGAGGTGGGTTTAAGGAAGTAGATGAGGTGGGACCAACCAATCAGATGTCTTGGTCCAGCCTCCTCTAGTTCCTCTAGTTGCTTGGACCCACTTTTGGGCTTTAAGCTTTGTAAGTAGGGGGGTCCTGACCACCCACTAGGTTGGGATTGCCTATATTATGCTACACTGTCTCAAGAGATCATTATATACAGTGATGAAAATAATGGAAAATATTAAAACATATATAATATAAAAATGAAATGATCTGTCCCAGTGAAGCATCACTTCATTTTCTCTTTTTCATAACTGTGATTAAAGCATTTGATTTCTTAGCCATACTTTATGCATGTTGTTTAGCTATTTGGGAAAGATTTAATCCATCCTGATGCGATTTTGGCTTGGTTTACTGCAGTAAAAATATAACAAATCCTACTTCATTCCCATTAACGGAGAGCACATAACTTCTTGGTTTGCCTGTATATCCATACCTTCCCGCCAACTTGGGCTTTATGCCTTGTAAGGTACCAACTGCTCACTACTGATGCAATGTGGATTAACAGTGGGCCATCATGTCGCAATATCATTAAGGAAGTAAGAATTGAAACACATAGAAAGTGGGCCAGGTCTGTCAAGCTACAGGGTGATATTGCAGGGCAGTGGACTGCAACCTGATCTTGAGACTTAAGAGGTTGAAGAAACTCATAAAAAGGCATGCTATGTATTGTGAATTCTTGCCATGCCATATTTTATTCTGCTGCATGTATCATTGAAAAAGTAAATGAAGGAGAAATAAATGCCATTTGAATAGTTAAGCATGAAATCCTTAAAACCTATTCATAGCACCCTGCATATAATATTAACAATTCATGTCAGTTCCAATTCTCAGTACCGCTGCTGGATTGGCATCCATCACAGGGCACCATCGCACATGCAGGTACACCGGAGCCAACACAGAAAAACTGCCTTAGCAGTGATATGCCTTTCATGTCTTTGGAATGTAGAAGGTGACTTGAATCCCTAGAGAAACCCACGCAAACTGTGGAGAGCATGGAGCACACGACTGGGCCCAGCTGAAGCCAGAGATGCATGAAGCGGCAGCCAGAATTATTGGCACCCTTGGAAAAAATGACATGTAAACAGCGGCATGCAACCTATGATGTCGTAGGGCTGTGTTTTTTTCCGAGGGCCCTGGTAATCTCGTTACGATACCTGGCATCATGCTAACATTGCATCATAAAATATTGTTTTGCAGATAGAGGTATATTTGAATGTCTTTGCTGCATATTAAATGTAAATGTTCAGACACGAGGTTGATTGCTAACCGCATCATTTATCAATAAGGATATTATTTTGCCTGTTTAGTTGTTTCCAAGTACTTAAATATACATGTTGTGGCAAGGTATAAGCACAGACACTCAGAAGCAAGAGGTAAGTAAGAGGTAAGTAACCAGAAATGCTCTGGGGTTTATTAGAAATTGGTGTTGTCTAACAGGCGAGCAAAATAAAGGGGTCCTGGGGTAATCGATTCATGAGGCCTGGTACTGCGATCTCGGCCGGGGTCTTTTACTCCATGCATGGCTGTTTGGGTCTGAATGGCAACCCTCTCCTCCTGAAGACTCTGCCGGTTATGTGTGTTCTTCACATGCAGTCGATTGGTGGCAGAGCACAGATCGGGTTTGGCCACAGATTGGCCAATGAGCAGGGGAAGAGATCGTTATGAAAATCTATACACCAAATTCATGTGTCATGTTAGACTGTAACTATACAACATGATCTAAAAAGCTGACTTTTCTATATAGAACTAATGAATGGATGGATGAATGAATGAATGAATGAATACAACATTCACTTTATCTTACATACTGTAATAGCTCCAAAAAATTCTTAGGCTTAGAATGTACTTGGAATTTGTTAGTCTTTTAGAATTTTACTTTGACTAAAGAAGGCGGCATACCAAAATGAAATACAGAACCTACATGCGCACTTGTGTCTAAGTACATAGACGAGAGTACATGAGAGGGTCTTCATAATAGAAATATAAGTGTACAGAGATCTTTATAAAATAAAAAACAAACTCCTCTACCATGAGCTGAATTTTATGTTCTGTATTACTTTCATTTACCATCCCTTGTTTTCAAGAAATGTTTTAAAATATATAAAATGTCCAACTTTAGTAGGTCCTGATTTGGTATAAAACAACTATATGAAGAATTTCTCCAAATGTCTGTCATCTTAAACATCCAAATATAACATAATCTTTACATAACAAGGTTAATAAGATATTTCAGACTGAACTGAGCTCCTTTTTCTAGTATCTACCTGTAGAAAAAATATGTTGCTTAAATGTATGATTGCTTTATCCTAACAGAAGTTATAATTGCTTATTAAGGTGTTTTTGTACGGCAAATCTATACGTTTTCTTTCACCCCTTTTTCAGATTGTGTCAACCTCATTGTACTTGTTTTGGTCTGTATATTGTACACAGATGAATCTGTCATGAGACAATTTCCCTTTAAATCCTAGCATTATTAAATAAAATATTTCATCAATTATTATTTATGAAGTAATCAAGAATCAGGAAGAGAATCTCAAATCATTAAATGAATATGACAGCCGTATTCCATTGATGTTGTGCTAGAAAATACAGTCTAGAACAATAATGTACGGTCAAATAAAATACTGTAAATGTTTAAAAGGCTATTTATTTCCACCCCCAGAGATTTAGTTATGCGGAAATAATCTCTTCCACAGTTTCACTCCTGAGGATATTTTTGTACATTAAAACAAGTAGTGAAACCGCTGAATGAATGAGATAAAAAAAAAAATATTAATTTGAATAATACAAAGAGCCAGTTCTCTGTGATGTACGAGACGTTACATTCTCCCAGAGGCGAGCATGTGAACATTGTGTACTCACAGGGGAAGCTCTGCTTGTACTGTAGATATTTGTAATGGATACACGAAGCACAATACAGTGACTATAATTATTTTCTTGGGTCTCAGCATTCCTAGTTCAAATGTGTTACATTGTATAGATGCAGTTATTGATCTATTGAATAAGATTTACTGTGTAGTAATAACTTATGATGCAGTCCTTCCATTTGCAATATCTGCTTGTCTTATGCGGGGTCATGGGGGTCTGCGGGCTATTCTAGAAGCTGCAGGCACAAAGCAGGGAATAACCCTGGGGGGGCGCATCTACCTATCAGAGGAGACATACACCATTTACACACACCCTCACACAATTTGACATTTCTAATTATTAGACTCTGCATGTTTTTGGACTGTGGGGGTAAAACCAGAGAACCCAGAGGAACCTCACGATAACGTGAGGAGAACATGCAGACTCCACACACAGAGAGCCATGGGGGAGACCTGAACCCTGGTCCAAGAGGTGTGAGGTGACAGTGCTAATCATTGTGCCACCATGGCACCATCAGTGGTGTAATGCAATTACAAAATGGTCAAAGCTCTAGCTGCCTGTCCACAGTCTTTCTGACAAAATATTCATTCTAATATAAAAAAATGTAAGATCATTTGCTCATTGTCGAAATATCTAACCAGGAATTATTATATGACTGGCAGCTAAAACAAGAAAGTACAGTACTATTCAAAAGTCTTAGCCAGTCAAAAGAAACATTTAAAGCTATTTATCTGAGTAATGCAAATGTGCATATGTGCTGAGAACAAAAACCACAGTTTAACATTGGAACACATTCAAATTAATAGTAACAAACAGAAACTAAGAATAATTTCTTCTGTTCTCCAAAAAAGATACTGAAATCTTATTGGATGGCTAGATGAACACCGCTTCATTTCCTAAGCCTCTCCTCAGGGGCACCTCAGCCATTCCATGTGTTTGTTCCACAATCATTTGTTTTAATAAGTCAATGTGGTATTGATTTAGTCATACAGGGTGGGGAGTCAAAATATACATGGGTGTATTGGATGGCTGTTGCAAAAACTGGGGTGATTTTAGAGGAGGTTTTGAAGTGGCTAAGTTGACACACTTTGAAATACAGTGATCTCCGCCTATCGCAGAAGATCATATAAATAAACATTTTTTATAATAGTTTATGCCTTAAAATATTCCTCCCACATGCTTTAAAGACATGTAAACATTAAAATACACTTTGTAAACACATATGATATGTGGATGTCGGGCTACGGATATGAGTAACATAATAATAATAATAATATATATATGTATATATATATATATACTGTATATGTGTATATATATATATACACACGGGTGGCATGGTGGTGCAGTGGTTAGCACTGTTGCCTCACACCTCTGGGACCCAGGTTCGAGTCTCCGCCTGGGTCACATGTGTGCGGAGTTTGCATGTTCTCCCCATGTTGTCGTGGGGTTTCCTCCGGGTACTCCGGTTTCCCCCCACAGTCCAAAGACACGCTGAGGCTAATTGGAGTTGCTAAATAGGTGTGCGTGCGTGAGTGAATGGTGTTTGAGTGTGCCCTGCGATGGGCTGGCCCCCCATCCTGGGTTGTTCCCTGCCTTGTGTCCATTGCTTCCAGGATAGGCTCCGGACCCCCCGCGACCCAGTAGGATAAACGGTTTGGAAAATGGATGGATGGATATATATACACACACACATCAAAGAGAACTGTGATGCGTCGGGGAAAAATCTGCAATATAGTGGGGGCACGATAGCTGAACCACGATATAATGGGCGATCACTGTAATGATCTTGTTTTACACCAACATGAAGATCATTTTCTTAGACTGCCTAAAACTTTTGCATAGTACTGTATATGAAGTGATGTGTATTCAGTTGCTCAAGCAAGTATAATAAATAAGCTGTACGTTAAGAACTAGCTGTATAATGAAAGCAGACAGAGTACAGATGCTTCTGGCTAGACGATGGTTCCACCTGTGATATTTCAACTTCACAATACTGCAACAGCGATGCACATTCAGTAGTCTTCAAACTTGGAATTTCAGTCTGTTGCTGGGCAAAATGCCTTCCAGTGCTTTCTACTGATGCCAGGTGACAGCAGCATCCACACTGCCAGGCTTCCAGCTTCTGCATCACACACAGATCACAAGTGTATAGTGTTTAGCAACATGCGGTGTTTTTTTTCTATGTTTAACCAAATTTTCCTAGCCCATGATGTCTAATTTTCACAGCTTTTTTCTCTTGGTTATAGTAGTTTTTTTTTCTATGCAGTAAAATTTACTGTTCTGGGACAATCTATCATTAAAATGTCTGATAAACCTTTCATTTAGTTAAGGTTACACTGTCGTGACTGCCAAACTCTAACTTTAATGTTTACATTGATTAATTATCATGCTGCACGACATTAGTTTTTTGCACAACTGCAATTAAGAAATTTTATATAAAACACAAATCTACTTTGGCATCTGAGGAAAAATAATTGATGGTAATGAGCTTTTAAATACCAAAATATGTTCAACCTTTGCAGGTGATTTAATAATCATATTTTTCTTTCTAAAATGAAAAAACAAAAACACAAACAAAACAGGGACGCAACGGAAATACATTTGTCATTTTGTTTGTCATTTCGCGGTGGAAGTAAACAATGAGGGATGTCCCCTGTTCCAATAAAAGATAGCGCTAGCTGTCATATTTTTAAGAAGACCCAGAGCAAAGACAAAACAAAACAAATGTGGGTACAGGGGACTCTCGGGTCCAGAGAGCAGCTTGGAGAGTTTAAATTAATCAAAGAGCTATTTTTTCACTCCGACCATTCAGGTCTACTTTCAGCTCAGCAGTGAGCAATTTGACTGTCTGCTGGTGAGAGTGAGACCAAAGATCAGGAGGACGGCAACCAAAGACTGGAAAACAATTTCCCCCTGGAGCCCCCGGCTATTTGTCTGAGGTGGGCAAATAATTAAAAAATAATACACATATAAAGGGTCAGATAGTTCGATAGATGGAAACTATGTAATACGACATATTGGAATTTTCCTACAGTGATATATAATGTTCTGTTTATTCCAGATCCTTAGTAACTTGAGACTCCTTCTATTCCATCACCATTGCTTCCAGTTACCGGGTCTGGCATAACCACTGTAGCAGATGATCGTGTTTGGGAAAGCCTGGTGGATGGATTTTTGCCAGTACCAAAGGCTGATTATTGGAGGGGGATCACCCAGAGAAGAATGTGTTATCACTGCAACGTTATGTTGGCGGTCCTTCTCAGTTGGGTTGCCAGGTTGCAATTTTTGCACCACATTATACGTGTGGGGCTCTTTTGGAACATTTATGCCCAGATCTGGCAACAAGACCTAAAAATTCCACTGGAGCCTTTTACCTGTCATATTTTTTGTTGGTGGATAGTGGGACAACTTTAACGGTTTTACATATACTTGTCAAATATAGGGTTATTTCCCAAAACACAATTTATTGATATCAATTATAAACTATTTGTCTGATATTATCAATGGTTAGGACATTAATATAGAAAAAAAATATTCTTTTCTGAAGGCAGCTAAACTAGATGCCTGGAAAATGAGGGCCCGTAATGATGCAGTACCTAATAACACCGCATTATGTAATAATCTTCTACGTTTTGTAATAGCTTGAATGCAAAATGTAATACATTTCCTCTCATTTTGTAGCAAATAATTACATATTGCAGTGTTTACTACAAAATGTACTTTTTATGATGAAAATGCAATAATATATTGCTTTATGTAATAAACAACCAAAATGGATGTCCTCATTCACACTTTGTCAAATTATTACATAATGTGGTGTTATTACATGCATTGTTACATGGCCCATTGCACAATTATTTTTCATTTCCTATTGTTTCCCCTTAAATTTGTTTGACTATTAATTTTTATTTAAAAAAAAGCTTTTAAAATGGAAAGAAACAACATTAATATAACTTCCTAAGCGCACACTTGAGCTTATTTATCTCTTTTTTATAAACCAGACAAGTGAGCAGCTATAGAAAAATTTTATGTACTCGGTCATCTTATCTTGGTAGAGTTCATCAGATTGATGTCATAATATTGATTTACACTATGCATAAGATATACTGAAAATGAGGAATAGTTTGTGTTATATGGCTCAGGAAAGGAAGGGATCCACAGCTGTGGAGTCATGAATGAAATTAACAGACTCTGTGTCTTGAGTGCTGTTTACATCAGACTGCCAATCGAAGCAAAGCAATAAGAGAAGCAATTGTAGAGAGAGGACCTCTGGAAGGCTGCAACAGGACTGCCAGAGTTATTTTACTAATCTGTTCTCATTGCCTGTGGTTGTGTGGGGGAGCTGTCATCAGGATGAACCGCGTTAGCATGAAGCTTTGCATTCGGCGTGCTTTTACTTGTAAACAACCCAAGGACAACGGCACACAAGGGTGTCATCAGTAACGGTGCTCGTAACCTAATCAATCCAAAGGCACCATGGCACAGGAGCAATGGTACTGGCTTCCACCATGCTTCAGAGACTGGGAGCTTAATTGTAGATCCTCTGGGCTTTACAAATAGAGTTAACGATTGGAAATCTTGGCGACCTGTGAAACAACTATGATCGAAAAACCCCCACACATCTAATGCTGCGTAGCTGTTGGGCATAATGACTGCTCTCTTAGATTGAGCTGAGAGCACATTAACTCCTTTGTGTGATTTAACTGAATTACCCTTTACAGCCTGAGGTATTGCAAGATAAAGGATTTCGAAGCAAGTTGTACCATCCATTAACTGCACTGATGGAGCAGAGATAATTCTATTTATGATGGGAAGGCAATCTCAGGAAGTCTTCAAATCGCAATCAGTAATAGTGTTTACTGGATTGAACCAACGCCTCAAGACAAAAGGAATCACTGCAATTAGTCAAGTAGCAAATCCAAGAACAATGTCTTTAAACTGCACTGTGTATAATCAGACAAAAAACAAGAATAGATTAAACTAAAAGCAGCTAAAAGATATTTAAACCCTTTTAGAAAGTAGAGCATTTATAATTGCACAGACAGTCATGAAAGGATACTGTAACATTACACTATGCATTTTATAACATGAAAATCTAGTTAATTAAGACATCGTCAGAAAAACAAACCATTAGATGATTACCCATTGTAAATATATATCAAATAGAAAAAGACATTTTGTCATCCAAGCTTTTTGTAAACAATATAATGCAAATTTTTCTGGATTGTTTCCTTCTATTTGAATCTTGGTGGTTTCAAATACTTTTCAGGAGCCATTTGTCATTATATGAACTAAAATTTAAAAATTGCTATTGCAATGCTTATACCAGAGGTGTTATAACTAGGTGTTGTGACATGTTTATGAAAATGGAATGGTAAGTCTTACTGTACACCATTGTAATTGCATAATATAAAAATATGTTATCAACAAGCAGTATTTGCAGTGAAAACTGTATATATTACACCATCTTAAAATAACAACAGAAAATACAGATCAATATTTAAAATTTAAGATCTAACCATATCTTGCAGTTTAATACATTTACACTTGCATCCCAGGAAAGAGAAAATACATGTAAGGGCCAAATTTATAAACCAAAAAACAATGCAGGAACAATCCAATCAGGAGTAACGCATAGGCTGTCCTAGGCCATACCCTGGGGTCCTGACAAACATCAGGAGTAACGCATAGGCTATCCTAGGCCATAGCCTGGGGTCCTGACAAACATCAGGAGTAACGCATAGGCTGTCCTATGCCATAGCTTGGGGTTCTGACAAACATCAGGAGTTAAGCATAGGCTGTCCTATGCCATAGCCTGGGGTTCTGACAAACATCAGGAGTAACGCATAGGCTGTCCTAGGCCATAGCCTGGGGTCCTGACAAACATCAGGAGTAACGCATAGGCTATCCTATGCCATAGCCTGGGGTTCTGACAAACATCAGGAGTTAAGCATAGGCTGTCCTATGCCATAGCCTGGGGTTCTGACAAACATCAGGAGTAACGCATAGGCTGTCCTATGCCATAGCCTGGGGTTCTGACAAACATCAGGAGTTAAGCATAGGCTGTCCTATGCCATAGCCTGGGGTTCTGACAAACATCAGGAGTAACGCATAGGCTGTCCTAGGCCATAGCCTGGGGTTCTGACAAACATCAGGAGTAACGCATAGGCTGTCCTAGGCCATAGCCTGGGGTTCTGACAAACATCAGGAGTAACGCATAGGCTGTCCTAGGCCATAGCCTGGGGTTCTGACAAACATCAGGAGTAACGCATAGGCTATCCTAGGCCATAGCCTGGGGTCCTGACAAACATCAGGAGTAACGCATAGGCTGTCCTATGCCATAGCTTGGGGTTCTGACAAACATCAGGAGTTAAGCATAGGCTGTCCTATGCCATAGCCTGGGGTTCTGACAAACATCAGGAGTAACGCATAGGCTGTCCTATGCCATAGCCTGGGGTTCTGACAAACATCAGGAGTTAAGCATAGGCTGTCCTATGCCATAGCCTGGGGTTCTGACAAACATCAGGAGTAACGCATAGGCTATCCTAGGCCATAGCCTGGGGTTCTGACAAACATCAGGAGTAACGCATAGGCTGTCCTAGGCCATAGCCTGGGGTTCTGACAAACATCAGGAGTAACGCATAGGCTGTCCTAGGCCATAGCCTGGGGTTCTGACAAACATCAGGAGTAACGCATAGGCTGTCCTATGCCATAGCCTGGGGTTCTGACAAACATCAGGAGTAACGCATAGGCTATCCTAGGCCCCACCTGTGGAGAAATAGAATGGTTACTTAAATCAGCAGCACATGAGTGTCCATGCTCACATCCACCTAAGAGCCTCACATAAGTTAAGCTGCCGCTGGATAGAAGATACACTTCCGGTCAGATCTTTAGTCTTTGGGTCTTTAGTGCAAAGTTATTATTGTCTGCCTTGCTGTCTCTTCCCCTCGCTGACACTCTTGCTTCATCACTGCGAAAAGCCCAGAGGCTCAGTGAGCAGCACCGCATGACATGAGGATATCAGCAGCGACTGGTGTTTCACTGTCTTGGTCTTTTTCGGGACACTCCCAAAATGGCAGCTGGAATGAAAATAAAAGCAAAGCTACACAGAAGCTTGAGTCTAAGTCATCCTGAAGTCTTTCTGCCACACGGCTTTGCAGGTCTCTCTTTCCGTAACACGCCTAATGTGAGTCACGAATGATATACTGCTCACAGTACTCGACGTCACCTGCAGAAGCGCACTGCCGGCACCCTGCTGACTGACTCCCGCTGTTTGCTTTTCTGCTTCACCTTTTTCATGTTACGTTTCTATTTTTTTTTACGTTATCCGCTAACCTAGCTACTTCATTTAGACACTTTCTCGACTGATCTCTGTTTTTCTATTTTTATTTGAATCCCTCAACCTGCTTCTTCTTCCTGACACCCGGCTGTGACTTACTTCTGGCACTGTTTGTTTGGACTTTTGTTTACCGCTGTTACCCTGTACTGCTCCCTCCAGGAACCTCATTTATTAAAACTTTTCTTAAGTTTAACCGTGAATGACTATGAGCAAACGCAGAAAAAGGGGTATTATTTTTGAAATGCAAAGTTTTTAATCGTTAACAAACACTGAAATGAAAATGATGGAAGAAGCATTACGTTAATTCAAATTCTGACCAAACTAATGGGTCGACTCTCACATCAGACGCATAAAGGCCAGTTGATATTCACTTTTCTGTGTGTGATTTGGGCCATCAGGAGTGTGCGGCGGAAAGCTGTGAACATTGCACGTATAGCCCAGATTTTGTTGTCCAGCGCAAAGCACATGCATCAACACGTGGTGACTGCACATGTGCATGGAAATTGGTTAGGTGTTTGGTGTTGGTGGCAGCAGTGACTTTCACAGAGCCAAGGTCAACCAAGAAAGAGCAGTAGAAGAGGATTTTATGTAGGAGATATGGAGGTATCCACATATGTAATTTTTACTGTGCATATAATTTGTACCGCCCAGTCATTATACCATGGTATAAGGTAGTTTCAAAAGCAGCACTATTCTGGAATCTTGGCAATAACATTTGCTGGGGGGGACGGGACCCAGCTAATTTTGTCATAAGAATTTCAGATTTAAAAATGCTATATTACCTAAATACCGGCCAAGCTTAACAACCCTTAAAATCTTCATAAAACATTTACGCATTTCACTATACTGCTTGTATTTGTGATTAGTGCAATACATCTGCCTTCTCCTGGTCTGGTGGAATATCACTGCTGTATGCATGCACCATCCGTGACCATTTGTGTCTGATCGACAAATGTAGTATGAAGTTTCCATGCGCATTACTGCCCGCAACCCGTCCGCACATGGGGAAACTGAAGTGTGAACTTGCCTAAGTTAAACAAGTGTGGAATGGTTACCAATTAGGCGAGTGTCCTGCTCAGGTGGTTCTGTTGGGGGCCCCTAACCTAGTATATGTACGAAATGTATATAGTGTATGTATGAAGTCTATGTAGTGTAAGTATGAAGTGTACATAGTATATGTATGAAGTGTATGTAGTGTATGTATGAAGTATATGTAGTTTAAGTATGAAGTGCATGTATGTATGAAGTGTATGTAGTGTAAGTATGAAGTGTAAGTATGAAGTGTAAGTATGAAGTGTATGTATGTATGTATGAAGTGTATGTGTATATGAAGTGAATGTAGTGTAAGTATGAAGTGTATGTATATATGAAGTGTATGTAGTGTATGTATGAAGTGTATGTGTATATGAAGTGAATGTAGTGTAAGTATGAAGTGTATGTATATATGAAGTGTATGTAGTGTATGTATGAAGTGTATGTGTATATGAAGTGAATGTAGTGTAAATATGAAGTGTATGTAGTATATGTATGAAGTGTATGTATATATGAAATGTATGTATGTATGAAGTGTATGCAGTATAAGTATGAAGTGTATGTATGTATGAAGTGTATGTAGTGTAAGTATGAAGTGTATGTAGTGTATGTATGAAGTGTATGTATGTATGAAATGTATGTATGTATGAAGTGTATGCAGTATAAGTATGAAGTGTATGTATGTATGAAGTTTATGTAGTGTAAGTATGAAGTGTAAGTATGTAGTGTATGTATGAAGTGTATGTATGTATGTATGAAGTGTATGTATGTATGTGTACGAAAATACAGGACAAATTACATCCAGCTCAAACCTGGTTAACTTTGCTTCAATATCGTCCTCATCAGTGAGCTTGGTAAAGGACAGGCCAGGTCTCCTGGGTTCTCTCCAGCCCCTAGGGAGCGACGAACTGGAGATGCTAGATGGACTAGAGATCACATCTAAGCTCATAATGATCTCTTAAGTAAGACATCATTTTATCATCTTAAAAATATATAAAAAATCAGAGCCTGTGATACTAAACAACACCTTCAGATTCAAATGCATACATTTAACTTCAGTAGACTGGATTATTATAATGGTCTTCTGCCTGGTCTTCCCCAAAAGACTATCGAACAACTTCAACTCATTCAAAATGCTACTGCTAGAAACAAACCAGGAAGAAGAGAGGCCACATTGCTCCTTACACTGGCTCCTTGTCTCCAGCAGAATCCATTTCAAAGTCACAAATCAGTCTACAAATGACTGAATGGTTCAGCTCCAAATTATATTGCTGATCTGTTTGAAGAATAAAACCTGGTAGGTCTCTTAGATCTTGGGGACTGGTCAGCTAGTGGTGTCCACAGCTGAAACCAAGCAGGGCGAGATGGCATTTAGTCATCATGCAACCAGACATTGAAATCTCCTTCCAGTGGACGTAAAAAATGCCCAAACTGTTATTACTTTTCAGTCCTTGAGTTTTATTCTCTGCTGCTTTCACAGAATTGATGCGCCCGGCACTGTTTGACTTTTAATATCTGTTCTTACATTTTTTTTATGTACTTTTAATTTTTAATTTTCATATTTATTCGTATGCTTTTACTCATGTCTATTTGTATTTTATGCACTTTATTTTCTGTAAAGCACTTTGAATGACCTTGCTGTATGAATCTAAATCAACTTGACTTTGACTATAAAGTGCTACAGTGTCTCCATGACGATTTCGCCTTGCTTCAGTTTTAATTTTCTGCAGTTTTTGCTGTGACTGACAGGCCACCTGAGGTCCTGTACCAGGCTGCAGTCTCCTTTACATAAGCAGATGCCGGCTGCAGCTGGCTGTTCTTCAGGACTGTCTCTCTTCCTGCCCACTCTCATGTGTTGGATCACCGGTATCATGCCCATTTCTCACATTTTGCCTGAAGAACACTTGTGAGTATTTTAGTGGACCATCCCTGGTTCGACAGCTTTTTCATGTCATATGTGTTGTTGTTGGCTTTTCTCTGCTATTCATGTACCGTGTGGTTTTCCTGCTGCTTTGATTCACATAAATATAAATGTTTCACTGAATGTTGAGGGTTGTATTTGTGCACAATTTGGACCTGGCATACAAACAATGTGGGCAGTAGGACAAAGGAAGCCAATATATGTATTTTATACTTTTATTTTTACATTATGGGTTTTAAATAGCTGTGTTTTCTTTACCCAGCAGTGCATAAGCTGATGTATTTTACAGAGACGGTTCCTTCCACAGTTATTATATTTGCTGTGCTGGGGCACTTTGCAGCAAAGAACGTTGTCTCACACAAAGCCGCCGTAACAAGCACTTAACAAGGTAATGCAGGGCAGACTGGACACCCTACAAAGTACAGAAGATTTGTATGCAGCGAAAGCAGTGTGCACCCCAGTGTATAATGAAATTACTGCAAAGACTGTGATTGAACAGTGGCAAATGATTACTTGAAAAATTCTCAAAAAACAATTTTATGGATGGGTGGATTTATTGAAAATGTCTTATAGGTATTGTATTATGCATATATTAATGGTGCGACATTTTCTACTAATAATTACAATATTGAAATTTATAAACTTTATGCCTGCAAAACAAGGACTCTTAACGCCGAAATGTCCAATAAAAATGAGCTTCCTACTAGGGGGTCATATGAATGGTCTTGCTGTACCCCCAGAAGGACTTTCCCTGTTAAGCACATCTCTGACACACATGTCTTGTACAAATATTGAATGGACCCCTTGGTATCAAGCGCTGATTAATGACAAGTGTACATACTGAAAACAGATTTCTGCCTTTTAGTCGGCATATAATTTCATTAAACAAACTTAAGTGGCGTTGCGAGGCATCCTGTTCAACTGGGATGATGATAAGCGGTAACACACAGGGCGAACCCCTTGGTGTCACGTACGTGCTTTTGCTCCGGCGCTCCCCAGGCCTTCGTGTTTACCTATCATGTGTCCGTCATTTATGTCTCCTTGCTTACCTATTTAGTTAATTGGCTAATGACCCTGCTTGCAATATTGGTACCTCGTCTATGGTATAGCACTCCTCATGTCATTGTCCTTATGTCATTCACCTGTATCGCTGCCTGTGCATTAATTCCCCTGTGCTTACCACTGACTGTTTTTGCTCTCTCTCTGGGTTCCGCATGCCCTCCTTCCTCCTTCCCGGTGCTGCATGCACAACCAGGTCCCTTTTTGAGGTTCTGTCCTCTATTCCATCTCCACCCCCAGCTCCTGCTTCTCCTCGTCTCCCCTAGCTCTGCTCCGTCTGAGCCCAGCTCCCTTAGCGCGCTGCTCCCCATCGAGTTTAGCGATCCAGACCCGAGTTTGCTTTTCTCATTATCATGTAACGATTTTTATTTATTCATGTCGCATGTATAACAAGGTAGTCCCACATTTTACCCAGTATCTCAGAGTTTGTTCAGACTAGTGTTGCACTGGATACGGGAATTGAAATGATACAGCGATACTGCAAACAAGAAGTTTGAAAGTTTGGTATTACATTTCTTTAGTACTGCTACTAATTACACTATTACAGATATCACTAACACTGTTTGTCACTAACCATAACCATCGAATCAGAACCATGGACTCATTATGTCCAAAACACTGCTGAAACTATACCCTATCTCAGAACTGCATGCATCACGCATCACGCATTTTATTTAGTCGTCTGCCTAAAAGGCATGAAGCTAAAAAACGTTCCCCAGCTTCAATTCAGTGATTTATGTAAGGGACCTTATAGCTGATCTTATGATATAGCAAACAGGCTACATTGATAGGGTACAGCTGTACCTACAGGTTATTATGCTGCCCTGTGCTTCAAGCAGTTTGGTAATCAAACACACATAGCCCCCACCAAACCCAGGGAAATTGTGGAAGCTGCCAAGTGAGGTACACTTACCCCCTGCAGCACTGAGGGACACTTACCCCCTGCAGCAGTGAGGGACACTTACCCCCTGCAGCACAGAGGGACACTTACCCCCTGCAGCACAGAGGGACACTTACCCCCTGCAGCACTGAGGGACACTTACCCCCTGCAGCACTGAGGGACACTTAACCCCTGCAGCACTGAGGGACACTTACCCCCTGCAGCACTGCTGTCCAGAAGCTCCACATGAGCTGCACAATCTGCAGGAACCCGCTGAGCAGACGCTGAAGAGGAGCCTCCCCTCTGCCCCAGCGACTTCCTCATTCGACGTCTATAGTGAAGGCAGCGTTTCCTTCCCTTGAACTGCTTGGTGTTTTCCTCTCAGGACTGTCAGTGAAGAAAACTTCCTGTCCATGTCACTTGAGCCTCAATTCCTGTTGTGCATCTGCAGCTTGCAATTGGCACAATAACAAGAGAACTAAACCAAATTCAGCATTTGTCAATTTCTCTCTCTCCATGGAAGCTCAAATCAAAGTATTGTCATCTACAGCTATATAAGGCACAAGTCACACGTTGAGATTAAATTGTGTTCTCATTGGTCATAGTGCGAAAGAGTAATAAATGGAATATGATGACAAATTATGACATAGATATCAGACATACAGTTAAATAATGGATTAGCTGGGAGGAAACGGTGCAAATCGGCAATGGAACTGAATGAGCAGGAATGTTGAATAGATAGATAACAGATTTTCAGTGTTGTGAGTCCAACCTGCAGTGTAAACCCAATTCTTGACTGGGAGTGGGCAGACTGTTCAGTAGCTGGTGGAAAATAGTTGTTTTACGCCTCAGATTTCTGACTCAGATGGCTGCCGAACTTTCAGTAACACTTGATACCTGAGGGGTCACAAGTAATACAGTACTACACTCTAACTTAATGTATTAATTAACCAGAACCTAAGTGTTAGTTGCATAGTAACCCCCACATTGGTTTATCATTAATGTCATAATGGTTCATGCATGTTATGTTACTGTATTTGTTCATGATTTGTACTTGAGTAGTAACTGAATTACTAAGTTACTTGACATAAATTGTTAGCAAACATTCTACCAGAATGCAGATGGGTAAAGTGGTTGTGTGTGTAGTGTAATGATCACTGATGTTCCTGTGGTCACCTGGATCCACTGGGCGCTACAGACGTCCTGCAGGGACGGCAGAGTAATAGAAACAATCTTCTCTAGGGTTTGTATGACTCACTGGAAGAACTGGGGGTCTGAGGAGGTGCAGGGTCCGAACCAGGCCACAATGAAATTTGTGAGGAGGAACTGGTGGTCTGAGGAGGTGCAGGGTCCGAACCAGGCCACAATGAAATTTGTGAGGAGGAACTGGTGGTCTGAGGAGATGCAGGATCCAACCCAGGCCACGATGAAATTTGTGAGGAGGAACTGGTGGTCTGAGGAGGTGCAGGGTCGGAACCAGGCCACGATGAAATTTGTGAGGAGGAACTGGTGGTCTGAGGAGGTGCAGGGTCCGAACCAGGCCACAATGAAATTTGTGAGGAGGAACTGGTGGTCTGAGGAGGTGCAGGATCCAACCCAGGCCACGATGAAATTTGTGAGGAGGAACTGGTGGTCTGAGGAGGTGCAGGGTCCGAACCAGGCCACAATGAAATTTGTGAGGAGGAACTGGTGGTCTGAGGAGGTGCAGGATCCGACCCAGGCCACAATGAAATTTGTGAGAAGGAACTGGTGGTCTGAGGAGGTGCAGGATCCGACCCAGGCCACGATGAAATTTGTGAGGAGGAACTGGTGGTCTGAGGAGGTGCAGGGTCGGAACCAGGCCACGATGAAATTTGTGAGGAGGAACTGGTGGTCTGAGGAGGTGCAGGGTCCAAACCAGGCCACGATGAAATTTGTGAGGAGGAACTGGTGGTCTGAGGAGGTGCAGGGTCCGAACCAGGCCACGATGAAATTTGTGAGGATGCTCTCAGATATGCTGATAATGTTTATCATGAAAGTTACTTATTGCATTAGCCACATTTAACCAGATGGGCGGTTCTTTGCACTAGTTGTCCATGTAATTTTGAAAATGTTTTGCCTAGTTAAGAGAGTATATGAAGTACACAGTACCATGCAGGGGATATCCTTAGTGGGATGCCACTCAATGGCAGGGCATGCAGTCACAAAGTTTACAAAGGAATCCCAAATGAGCGGTCAGGGTTACCAGAAATATTTGGCTGAGGCTTTTGTGCAAAACAGCTCTTACTTTATATTGAATATTGAGTTAGAACAAACCACATTCAAGGCCTTAACTGCTGTGGCTGTGGCTGATAGCACTCAGTGTCTAAAACAGCAGTAACCCTATCAGACAACTCAAGGAAGTGGGTAACAAACAGGCCAGAAAGATTTGACTTTTTTGTTGTTATAATTTTATTACGCTATTATTTTTAAAATGTTGTAATTTCAGTAAGTGTAATTTTATGATGTTTTCATATAAACATTGGAACAAAAAATGTATTTTTTACCCAAATGCACACATTTTGTACAGGAAAAGACTTTATTCATCGTTTATCAGATTTGTCTATGTGACGTAAAAATGCTTTTTTTTTATAAGGACAGAAGCAACGCAGTGCAGATATTAAAAATATCCAGTGTAGATATATTATTGTCATTCTTCAATATCTCTTAAAGCGTTACCCATAACAATTGAAATTCTTAACAATTGTAAGCAGATAATTGTTCATTATGAAAGCTGTTTTTTGCCATTACGTGTATTTAATTAAGAAATTGCAGAGGCTCATCTAGTCATTGTTTTTAGTCGCAGCTCATTTTAAATTTCTTTTGCCTGTAATGAAGTGTCTCTACTTCATGTTCCGGTTCAGGAACCCCTAATCATTGTCTCTTGACGACACAAGAACATCCTGTCCTTCCTGCAGGCAATCAATATTCCAGCAGATTAGACAGGAGCTCACATTAATAAGTGAAGTCTAGGCATAAACCCTGTTTTCTCTAACTAAATTATTTGTGAATTGCATTTTCTTGTTTAAAGCCGTTTTTATTAGGGAAGTATAATGTGCATGAGTGTTTTTCATTTCATTTTTTTTTCATGTACCATTACATATATGCAATTATGCTTTCAATATATAGAAGCCCTCAATGAATTTACATCTAAGTTCATGCCGCTTGTGTCCTGAGTCAGTGTAGTTATGACAGCAGTAAGAGCAGATTCTCTACAAGGAGAAATTAAATCAGTTCACTTTTACCATTTAATGCATTGCACAGGCTTATAAAAGCTAATTATTTTGCAGCATAAGTGCTGAATCTTGCATTCAAAACATTAGTATGCTATCAGGGAAGAAAAACGTGATTGTGAGTTGGAGATTTTTCTCATTTTTATTTTGAAAGAGTAAGGATTCCATTTGCCGGCACTGAGCATCTTCCATGGCCTTTGCTCCTCAATACACAAAAAGATTTAACGGAGAAGCGAGGAGAATAAAAGCCATGGAATTCAGTAGGTTTGACCAGGCCTGAGTGAAGCGGCTCTTGTATTGTGGTAATAATACAGCCCTTACAATATAGAAGTACTTTTTTGAAAAACTAACCTAAACCATTTTTAATTTTTTGGTCCATCATATAGCTTTGTGGTTGCACAAGTTTTTGATTTACAGAGAATTACAGGGATTTATTTTTCAAGGATTGGCCGAAAATGACGGTAGCAGAAATTGATAATAGTGCATTGCTGATTTCCCCTGTATTTCTTGATACTGTATACTGCATTCAGGATGCTGAAAAGAGAATAGATTACATCAGCTATTTTCTCCTTAAATCTTTCTTTTAATGCCCACGTGTGATATTCAGATTGCATAAAAACCTAACAATTGTGTTCATTTCACAATGTTTCGACTGGCTCAACTTTCAGTCAAGCTAATGTATTCCTAAAGCGAGGTACCTGTTCGCACCAGAAGAACTACAAGAAATGGAAACTGATGGATCTGCTGACTGGACTGGTGGCTCTGGAAGGAAGTGTGAAGTGGCTCGATTTCAGTAGAAGCAAGACAACTATTGTGTGGAAACTACAACATCGGAGGTTAAATTTTAATGCATCATAGGTTAAATTTTAACATCAGAGGTTAAATTTTAATGCATAGAAAACAGATTCAATGAAAGAATCTGCTATGAATGAAATGTTTGCTGGCAGACCTGCTTAATCAATTGTAAGATAAAATGATGAATAAATAATAAATCTTTTATTTACCTTAACATGAGTACAAGTCCGCGATAAGCGGTTTGGAAAATGGATGGATGGATGAGTACAAGTATTTTGGAATTCTTCTCTTCACCTACCCCGTTTTGCTCTTGTTCTTTTGGGGGGAGGGGTTTGCAGCACACGATCAGCCCACATATGTCTCCCCTGAAGGTGGAGGAGGTGGGGATGAGGGGCCTTGCTGAAGGGTCCACTGACATGCGGCTGATCAGCTGGGGTTTAACACACTGAGCCACACTGGTCCACCGAGGGATCAGTCTCTTCATCGTTTGTATAGACGCATGTCTAATATGACTTAAATGTGTACATCTGCTTACAAGCAAAGGTCAAAAGAAGTTCTCTCTCCTCTCTCATGTTAGTTTCAGTCCTGAAGTATGTTATTCAAACAAAAAGATGATAGATTGGTGCAATCTCAGTTGATTCGGTCTCCTCAGGAGAACGTCTCTGCTTTTCTGCACATGATGTGGTCCTTTTGGCTTCATTGAGCTGTGACCTGCAGCATGCACTGAGGCAGTTTGCAGCTGAGAGTGAAACTGCCGGGATGAGGATTGGCACATCTAAGTCAGAGGCCATGCTTCTCGCCCTGAAAAGGGTTGATTGCCTCATCTGGGTTGAGATGAGTTACTGCCTCATGTGGAGGAATTTAAGTATGTTGGGGCCTTGTTTACGAGTGACATAAGAATGGAGCGGCAGACTGACAGGTGGATCGGTGCAGCGTCGGCAGTTTTGTGGGTGTTGTAATGGTCTATCATGGTGAAGAGTTGCGCCGGAAGATGAGGATTTATTTATTTATTTTGATTTATTGCTCAATCGACATTCCTACACTTATGGTCACGAGCTTTGGGTAGTGATTGAAAGCACAAGATCACAGATACTGGTGGCAGAAATGCGCTTTCTTCTTTCTGTCCTGGGAACGCCTTGGTATCCCTCCAAAGGAGCTGGGAACAGGGAGGTCTGGGCATCTCTGCGTAGACTGCTGTCCCTGTGACTGGATGAGCAGTAGAGAATGGATGCATGGATAGATGAAAAAAACGCCTATGCGTCCCTGAGCTGGTAATTAAGATCCTTCTGTCTGCCTCCTGTTTACATAGCTTACCATTAGTGTGATGTGCTGTATGTACCGGGATTGAGGAATATCAAAACCGCAGATCATAGCACTGAGTGTTATAATCACATGCTGGCACCATCAGCTGATCAGCCTGTTGGTACATGGGGACTTAAACTTTTTCCCCCGGCAGTGCATCTCTCTACCTTACAGCAATATACTGACTGGCCAACCTGCTTCTCACACACCATAGACGTATTACATAGGGAATTCAGACTATAACGTCATATATCTGCTCCTGAAATAAATGCAGCGCAAAAGGAAGGAAACGCCAATGGAAAAAATAATCCAAATCTGGAATAAGGAGAGTGAAGACAAAATCTAATTTTGTTTTGAAATGACAGTCTGGATTATATCCCTCGAAACTTGAAAGGACCCCATGATCTGACCGACTGCATTACATCTTGCATGCAGTTCTGAGAGAAGGGAGATGATACTGAGTGTCCCCAAACAATAAGCCCTCCTTGTTAAAAGACTTTGAACGTCTTAATGACAAAAAGGCAGACTTTAGAAGTAAGGGCCATGAAGTTAAAAAGAAATCAGCTTTGAAAAGCTTCATAGTTAAAAGGAATGAGCTGAGAACTAAATTACTGAGTGCTAAGACTGATTACAGGAATAAGGTAGAACAATAGTTTTGTAGTGGGAACCCAAAAGCAGAATGAGAGGGACTTAACAAGATTAGGGGGAGAGAGCCTGAGGGTCTGGGTGGATCTGCTTTAGCCAGCCTGTCACTTATTAATGACCTTAATACCTTTTATGGGAGATTTTACAACCTAGATTTTAGGAAGGAGATTAGTGTTATCTGTGCCAGTGTTCCTGGGCTCTCCTGTCTAGCTGGCTGGAGGAGGTGGTGGGCTACCTCACTCAGATCAAACCCAAGAAACCACCAGGACCTGATGGTCTTTTAAAGCCCTTCTCCTCTGAAGAGTCTCCTAACAAGATTGTTCCAGTTATTACTGAACCACCCAATCCAGGACCAAATACATGGAAATTACCATCAATTAGACCACTGCCCAAAAAAGAAGGAAGAGTTAAATGACTTTTGTCCTGTGGCTTTGAATTCCACACTAGCCAAATTCGGTCATCTCAGTTGCTACACACTATCTGGATACAGTTTGCTTATAAATGATATAGAAGGACAGAGGATGCCAGTCTTACACTAATTAATACTGTTACTGGTCACCTTCAACCTCATGCATGGATTTTTTCTATTGATTTAAGTTCTGCTTTCAACACCACGCAGGGTTGTGTTTTATTTCCTCGTTTTTTTCAGTTTACACCATCCATCCATCCATCCATCCATCCATTCATCCATCCATTCCTAAATCCATTTTCCAAATCCACATATCCTATTCAGGGTCACGGCAATTTAAATGAAATGAACATTTTAAGTGATGACTTCACGTTTTTCAAATATGCAGATGATATGGCTTAGATTGTTCTGTTATACAAATATCATAACGACAACTTCTGTGAGCAAGTCTCCAAGCTATAAAACCTGAGATTTTTTTATTCATTAATGCTGATGAAACAAAGCAGCTTATCTTTAATCATTCCAAGCAGCTGCAAACTCTCAACTGTGATGCTTGGCCTATGGAAGTTGTCAACATCATGAAATATCTTGGAACTTTTATTGATGACAAGCTAAAATGTACAGAAAGATATTGAATTTACCTGTAAGAAGGCCAGCCGAAGGTTGTTTTTAATTAGGAAATTGAGGAGGCTTGAGGTCAGCCATTATGTTTTTGGAAAGAGTGCATATTAGCCTACATGAAACCTTACTCGTTTTTCGTTTGCAGCAAGGAGTCGACTGTCTAACGTGTGTTAACCCGCATGCTTTTCATGCCCCAGTCGGCAGAACGTTATTTTGCAATATTGAAAAAGCAAAAGACATAGAAATAAAACACAATAAAGTATGCAGAAATGCCTCTTTGCTACCTGTGATGCAGTCAATCAAACTGTGATGAGGATACATCGCGAGTATTGATGGACATCAAGACATTTAGACTGGATAATAATTTTTGATTTTGTATTAATAAAATATCATTTAATCATCGTTGTGATTTTCTTCTCACTCATTTGTAGATTGATTCAAAGGTCATAGAGCTACAGTGCATAATTTGTAGTTTACTAATTGCCAGATCAAAAGTTATAAGTAAGAGGCGCAGTGACCCACACTGACCATAAAACCTCAGCTTTCCTGGAACACACATTGAACAAACAGGCCTAGTATAACCAATTCTGTGAGATTGGTTGTATGAGTATAACCAAGTCTGAGACCATGGTTTTCGACCAGTAAATGGTGGACTGCCCTCTTCTAGTGGGGGGTTGAGTTGCTGCCTCAAGCGGAGGAGTTTATTGTATCTCAGGCTCTTGTTAATGAGTGAGGGAAGAAGAAAATGGGATTTTGACAGACGATCGGTGCAGCATTGGGAGTAATGTGGTCACTGTGCCATTCAGTTGTGGTAAAGAAGGAGCTGAGCCAGGAAGCAAAGCTTTTGATTTACCAGTGGATCTATGTTCCTACCCTCACCTATGATCATGAGCTCTGGGTAGTGACCGAAAGGATGAGATCACGGATATAAGTGGTAGGAATGAGTTTCCTCCATGGGGTGTCTGGGCTCAGCCTGAGAGAGAAGGTGAGGAGCTCAGACATTCGGGAGGGGCCCAAAGTAGAGCCGCTGCTCCTCTGTATCGAAAGGAGCCAATTAAGATGGTTTGGGTGTCTATCTAGGATGCCTCCTGGATGGCTCCCTGGGGAGGTGTTTCGGGCATGTCCAACCAGGAGGAGGCCCCAGGGCAGACCCAGGACACACTGGAGATATTATATGTCCCAGCTGACCTGGGAACGCCTTGGGATTCCCCTGGCGGAGCTGGAGGAGGTGGCTGGAGAGAGGGAGGTCTGGGCATCTCTGCTTATACTGCTGCCACTATCCCATATATACTATTCCACCCCGAATAAGTGGCGGATAATGAATGGATGGATGGAGGTATTGATCAGTGACTCATCCAAGATGGTTTCCCTCTCATTTTGCCAAAGAGATCTATCCAAAATCGGATAGGTTGACTTCGTAATATGTGCCACCACCTTCCAAGGCGCTGATTTGCAGTCCTTGTACAAAATGTTATGATGTCTGTCTCTGGACTGAACTCTGAAAAATGCCAACAGTTTTGCATCTCAGCCACATGGACTTCTTATGTTCCTATGATTCTCAGCCATGCAGGGCAACCATAAACTTTAATCCCTGCATCCATTAAATATTCAGCAATAACCAGTGGGTCACTCTTTGCTTTGCATTGTTTTGCTTCAAGCCGTACAATTCTCATAGAAAAACATCAGAACATACACTGATTCCAATTCCAAATGGCTTCGGTTTATCATAACCATCAACATGCTATACATAATTTGGACCTTGACTGTGATACACTCCACAACTGGTTTCCTGGTTCTCCAAGTAATAAGAGCAGTAAAACTCAGATTCGCTTCTTTGTCAGTTATAAAACCATTCAGGCAACATTTCTGGCACATGCACCTACTGTATTATCATGTGACTGACCAGATGTTTGCAGCTGTAGTTGAATGACTGCAAAGCTTCTTCCTATTTAATCTCTTTTTAAATGTACGTTTGCTTTCATTACCATGGGCAATAGCAAGTAGGCCATGGATTTCATCATTTGTAAAACCATTTTCGAAATATTCTTCAATCTGATCACAATCCATTTTGCAGACTACATATAAACCATATAAGCCTTTCACAATCTCTGTTTGTCAATAGTTATGACTTAGCGTCTCAGTAATTTCGACTTTGTTTTTGGAGAAGACAAATGGTGTGGAATTCCCCCCTTCTGAAAATGGACTAGGTTTTAGAAAAGCATGTAGATGTATGTTGGTAGACCTCCCCAGTGGAGCCTTTCTTACACTGTATAGACCTTCATAGAATGTTTCCATGCATCATAGAGACCCCCAAGAAACACCGTTATTGGGCGATCACTAATATAGTGAGAGTGTCTGCGTGCTCCACCGTTGTGTGAGTTTGGCTTGAAAGGCTGCCACCATTTTGTGTGGGTGTGTGACAGTGAAGTGAATTTGCAGCAGACAGAGAAAGAGGTAGACCACTTTTTTAGGTGGTATTGAAGGGCTGGCAGGAATATTTCATGTGTAGCTGATGACTGATGGTAAATGTACATTCAAGGTTTGCATATTTTCATTAGCAAATTATGTACCATATTTAATTAAGGTTTTGTTAGATTCTTAACGTTATTGTGTAAACAGCTGCTGGGTGGTGCTAACCTGTCTGGCAATCTGTGTCCCTTCCAGTTCTGCTGCGCAAACCCAAAGTTTTATGATGCCAAATGACACTGTTCCTGTGTGGCATGTGTACTGTTTGTAATAGCATCTGTACTTTGCATTGCCAATGCAGGTTTTTTGGCACTTCAGAGCAGGTAGAGCTTACTTATTAATGAGCATGTAGGTAGGATATGGCAGGTGAGAAATTCGGTCTTGAGAGTCTTCATTATATAGTTTACTATGAATGTGCAATGCGGAAAGAGGCTTTTATTTACCACAGAAAATAACATAGTTACATCCAAGGCTTCGCAATGTAACAGATTAGGAAAAACCCAGGTTTCTAACATCCCTGATACCACAGTTAGCCTAGACGTTCCAAATTACCACGGTCTTGTAGAGGTTGTTTATATTTCTGTACTGTATCAGTTGATTATTCTTATGTGTGAATATTTTCAGGTTCAAAGTTCTGGAGACAGTATTAATGTATATATTTCAATCAATAATAGGTGAATAAAGACAGACTGATGGTGTCTGTATTTCCCGACATGGCTACCACACCAAATATGGGCACAAATTCTCCACCAGCCACCAGCAGCCCGCCCCTCCTGCCAGAATTACTACATTGAATGTTTAGGTTCCCAAGTGTAAAGTTGCAGAATCAGTTTCTGGTTTGGTTTCGGATTATCTAGTATATGGGCCCTTGACTTGATTTCTCATGTTACAGTTCTATGTTTTTCCCTCAATACTTTGTTTACATCTGATCTACCTTCATCTTGCACGCAACTCTGATCTGGAATAGCTATTTGGGTTTTTGAGTTAAATTCAGCAAGTAGGTCCTAACTTGTGAGTTTCTTGTTGTCATGACACTGACAAGCCCCGTGTAAGTACAAGATTTCTGAAGTCTAAAACAATTTTCTAATATTTTGCAGACATAAATGTCAGTGAGGGTACGCAACCTATCAGATCTTAGGTGACATCCCTGTTCCGCTAAAATTTATGCATGCTACAGGATGGGCTGTTGAAATGCAGACTTATGTATGTTTGCATTATAATAGGTGCTGTTGAGTGTCCTAATACTGTAAGTATTCATTCCAATTACCCAGAATCTACAAAGCATTGATCAAGCATCCATATCCCGTAAACATGATGTGAAATCAAATGCATAAGGAAACAAGGAGTTTGCAATAACCTTAAGGGCAGAAACGCATATTAGATCTACTGTATTAGTATTATCTTATTGATTCTTCAGCATTATTTATATAATTTGAAATCTCTAAGTATTGTATGATATCTAAAGCAAGGGAATTTTTTGCTGTTAATGTGCAATACAGCTGTCAAGCAATATAGCTTCCACCAGCTGCAACTGTTTCATGAAATGTAGGATGACGTGTCTCACATTAGTTATAATGTAACTGGGGTAAATGTTTGTCTCCTGCTGTTCTTATGTTAGAGAGAGTAATTATGTATTTAATAGAAATGCTTTGATATTTTAATATGGTGTCTTATCATAGAAAGATAATTTATTCTTTAAAATTAATTTGAGCCCCACAGTCATAACAGCTTAAAATAGATTTATAAGCAATAAAAGCCCCAGAAAAGCATAGCATCTGCTAATAAATGCACTTAAAGCAAGAACAAACAGATGTTTAGTGGATAAATCAAATGATGCATCAGCTCACCGTCGACATGGCCCTCCCCTCCACCCCCAAGCTGTCACAGATGCAAAGGTCCATGAAATTGAAGATGGAGAGCAGACATTGAGTGCATTGGCATGAAGGTCAGGGGTGTCTGTCAGGCTGGGGGACATACCCCATTAATTCCCAGTCAATGTCTATCTAAGTGAGTCAGATAATAAGCATATGCCCAGCTAGGGGTTAAAGACATAACACTTGACTTCACCACAGTTGTGATCATTTTTGAGTTCAACATTTTTTAAGCACATGTATTAATTTTTAAACACACTCTGGTTTCCCCCCCCTCAGTCCAAAAACATTCTGAGGGTAATTGGAGTTGCTAAATTGCCCGTAGGTGTGCCTGTGTGAGTGAATGGTGTGTGAACGTGCCCTGCGATGGGTTGGCGCCACATGCTGGGCTCTTCCCGGCTTTGCACCTGTAGCCTCCTGGATAAGCTCTGGACCCCCTGCGACCCTGAACAGGATAATCGGTTACAGGAAACGGATGGATGGATGGATGGATGGATGGATGAATGGATGAATGGATGGATGGACTTTCCAGCCACGGGCAGATTAATGGACAGGCGTGCCAAGGCTGCAGCCTAGGGGCCCAAAATGATCAGGGTCCCCTAAAGGCCATCTAGATTAAATTTTTTTTAAGTGATAATTTATTGGTCATTTACTTATTTGCGTGTTGATGATTGATTAAAACTATAAGAAGACCAAATGTATCATTTTGGGGCTCTTTTTGTACCATTGCGTATTTTCCGGCATGTATATATGTAGTTTCCCGCATAAAATGATTATTTTAATAGTATTTTAATATTTTAATATTAATTTAATATTTAATATTTATTCATTTATTAATTTATTATTTTTAAATATTTTATTACATTTTAATAGTAAGAACTAGTGGTGTCAATCAATTTAAAAACTCTATCAAGTTAATCACAATAATAGGCTGTGATTAATCACAAGTTTAAAATGGTAGTAGGCGATTTGCTTGTATTTCTTGGAAGATGAAAGAAATTTATGTGCGATCTTGGAACAAAGAAATGCTTGAAAAACTGGTAAGAGGAATCATGTGTTTCTTTTTTAAGTGGGACAATGTAACATCTTGGTTTTCATTGTTGTAAACATTCAGTTGCAGTCCTCCAAAGGTGAAAGTCGCCAACATAATTAGCAATTATGGTTTTTGGGAAGCACAACCCACTCTGCCTTTATTTTTAACATTTTGTTTTTGAACGCATTTTTGAATCAACAAAGAAATTATACAAGTTTTTTTAGTGCAAAAGTTAATATTTCGCATAAAATATCTTATTTCCAGCACATACTTTCATGCCCGGCTCGTCCGCTCCTCGTGTGTGCCACGCCCCCTGCCTTCCCACGTGTATTTCCCTGATTGTACCCCGCTGTATCTGATTACTGTGATTAGTCTTGTCTGGTTTTAAGTCCTGGTCTTACCTGTTAGCGTTGTCCATTATTGATGTTACCTGATGTTTGTAAGTGTGAGTTGTTTCCCGGTCCCAGTCTCCGTAATTAAACTCCCGTTTTGCCCCGTATACTGTTGCCTGCTTCCTGCTTGCACGCTCACCCAGCAATCGCGAGCGTTCCCGTGACACATACAATCCATGCTATTTTAAATCAACTTATGACATATTTTTAGAAACGCAATAATTTGAATTAAACAACGGCATTGTAGCCTTATACTTGTAAAAAAAGTCTCATAAAGGTAGTGAAAAACGCTAAAAGATCAACCTAGTTACCAACAGATTGCATAAATTTATAAAGGCAGGTTTCTACTGTTGTGATCAAAATTAGAAAACAAGTATCATTTTAAATAATAAAGTTTCTATTTATCCAAATTCGCAGTTATCTGTGAACTGCAGAGATGTTTTTTTATCCTATTTCCTCAGTAAAAACTCTCTCACATCACAACATAAAGGTTGAAGCTTTCTTGACCCAATAACAGTAATGGTGGGTCTATGGTAAATTCCTGACCACCTGCGACCCTGCATAGGAGAGTCGGTTGCAAAGAATGGATGGATGGATGGACTGATATTTAATAGTTTTATAGTTAATTGTTGTACCATTTTGGGAAGTGAGGGCTTGCAGAAAGTGTAGCCTGGGGGGCACTGAGCTCGTTAATCCACTGCTGTTTCCAGCACTGAAAAATGCACCTTAAAGGGCAGCCTGACTGCACCACTGGGTTCAGAGAAAAGGCATCTGCCAGATCAATGCATGGAAGTGGGCAGAAGATTCCTGCTGAACAACAGCAAGTATCCCTTGTTAAACCTTCCAGCACTTTTGTGACAGTTCTGGCACAACAATATTCTCACTATAACCCTGTGCATAAATAAAACCCGCCTGGAAAAATACAAACATCGTCCCTTTGAGGCATCTCACCTGGTGAAGCTCTGTTTCTGAATGGCGAATCTCAGGCAAGATGAAGTTTCATATCTGAGCAGAATGATGGGCTTGTTGCCATTGGAGTTGGAGTTTCGAGTTCAACTGAGGTCAGTTATCCTCCACCTTTGCAGTAAGCTGTGCCTGCTACCCCTCTTTAATGGTGTTCATGCTGATGCAAGAAGGACATCTTTGTTCCTCTGGAATAACTTCCCTGCTCTCTATTTTTCATGAATCTTTAACACAATAGGTATGGGGCTTAAGGAAAATGACCATAGACATCTTTCTAACTAAATAATTCTAGGCAGAAAGGACAAACAGAATCATGCCTTTTAACCTAGATTCTATAAGTAACACCAATAGTAGGTCCTAATCCAGCCACTCCTGGACTTTTTGATTTGTGTTCAGTGTTTCATGGCAGCCTTGGTGTTGTAATGGAGATTCGGAGTATTTTAGGTGCCATGAGAAGAATTCTCCAGCATGAAAGTGAAACATGATTTTTTGCGTCTAATTCCCCCCAGAGACCATTAAAGTATAATCTCATCTAAAACCAATGTGACTCTGGAGATGCTGCCTGCCAATCATGGGCAAACATGCTATAGCAGTTGTATAAATTAAACTGACATAATTTTACTGAAGGACATAGGAATTAAATCAAGTAGGCATTACAAAATGCTTCCACTTCTCTATAAGAATTATTGTGAATTTCCCAGGGGTTGGGTTATATGGTTCACCCAATCAGTGAACAGATATCGAGAATGTCCCATGAGCTCAGCAAAATGGATAAGAATGTAGATTTACAGAATGCTGAATCAGATGTGCACATGTCACCTGCACTCAGCTTTCTGTTAATAGCAGAATTTAACACAAATTATTTGAAGTAACGTATACTCTACTCTAGAATAGAAAAAAGTACTTTTATGAATGCGTTAATTTTAATTAGTCGCATGGCTAGTAGGTCTGCTGCTAATTCTGTTATAGATATAGGTATAGGTATAGATGGGGCCAGGGGATGTGTGACAAGGTACAGGTGGGGCCAGGGGATGTGTGACACACTGTAGATGGCACCAGGGGATGTGTGACAAGGTACAGGTGGGGCCAGGGGATGTGTCACAAGGTAAACATGGGGCCAGGGGATGTGTGACACACTGTAGGTGGCACCAGGGGATGTGTGACAAGGTACAGGTGGGGCCAAGGGATGTGTGAGAAGGTACAGGTGAGGCCAGGGGATGTGTGACAAGGTACAGGTGGGGCTAAGGGATGTGTGACAAGGTACAGATGCAGCCAAGAGAGAAGAAAGGACCTGGCTACATTTAAATTTCATTGCTAATTTATTTTCCAGACACAGTGCAAATAAGGGGCAGTAAAGAATTTCAATTCAAGCACATAATCTGTACTTGCAAAGTATTGTGCAGATAATAAAATATGGAATATGGAATGTGATATGTAAATTAAAAATCAGTAAAGCCTAGTGTGCCAACAATGATATATTAGGCCACTCCAGTAATATTAAAAATGTCCTTATGTCAGAAAATAAAACTTGACACATAATCTTTGTCTCGTAAAAATGTGTACAGACAGCAGGCATGACAATGACGCAGTTAGAATAGATAAATAGATTTGGTCCATGGGTGTCGGGAGGTTCATGGGCGTCGGGAGGTTCATGGGCGTCGGAAGGTTCATGGGCGTCGGGAGGTCCATGAGCGTCGGGAGGTTCATGGGCGTCGGGAGGTCCATGGGCGTCGGGAGGTCCGTGGGCGTCGGGAGGTCCGTGAGCGTCGGGAGGTCCATGGGCGTCGGGAGGTCCATGAGCGTCGGTAGGTCCGTGGGCGTCGGGAGGTCCGTGGGCGTCGGGAGGTCCGTGGGCGTCGGGAGGTCCATTCTGAGTTTATCAAACAAGTAACAGACTGGTCCCTTTGTCAGTAAACACTCTGACCTCCATCAGAATTTCAACAATGAAGAACCACAAATGTTTCTTTTCTCCATTTTGGTTATAATTTCAAGTTTAGATTATGTATTTGTTTTTTTGTTTGCATATTATAAAACAGAAATAATAAAATAATCTAACAGTCTATAGTAGAAATTAAATGCATACATTTTCTATTTGAAAGTCCAGACCTTGTACGGGTATGTTATGTATTTTATTTTGGATATGAAAATGCAAATGAGAACAGTCATCCTTCCATTTTCCATTCTCAAAAAATGTTTCTGACTGACCCATTTAGCTCTAACTAATCAGTTAATCACTTCATTGACCATACATTCACCTTTTATCAACTCATTCATCATTCTGAGAAACAGTGTTTGTTTGCGTCCACCATGGTCTTTATTTAATAAATCAAAATAACTTTTAACTAGCTTTAGTATTACTTTGTGTGTCTCATTTTCAGTGACGTATTATCAAATACTTGTATTTTTATTTCTTGGATAGATTTTTTTTCTTCTTAAATCTTCAGGTTTTTAAAGCAAAGTTTTAAATATGATTGATGTGTCAACTAGAAATGTCACTATTCTGGACCCACGGACCTACTGAAGCCCCTGGACCTACCGATGCCCAGGGACCTACTGAAGTCCACGGACCTACTGAAGCCCCTGGACCTACCGATGCCCAGGGACCTACTGAAGTCCTCGGACCTACTGAAGCCCCTGGACCTTCTGAAGCCCACGGACCTACTGAAGTCCACAGACCTACCGAAGCCCCTGGACCTTCTGAAGCCCATGGACCTACTGAAGCCCATGGACCTTCTGAAGCCCCTGGACCTACCGATGTCCAGGGACCTACTGAAGTCCACGGACCTACTGAAGCCCCTGGACCCACTGAAGCCCCTGGACCTTCTGAAGCCCATGGACCTACTGAAGCCCACTGACCTACTGAAGTCCACAGACCTACTGAAGCCCCTGGACCTTCTGAAGCCCATGGACCTACTGAAGCCCATGGACCTTCTGAAGCCCCTGGACCTACTGAAGCCCCTGGACCTACTGAAGCCCCTGGAACTTCTGAAGCCCCTAGACCTACTGAAGCCCCTGGACCTACTGAAGCCCACGAACCTACTGAAGCCCCTGGACCTACTGAAGCCCATGGACCTTCTGAAGCCCCTGGACCTACTGAAGCCCCTGGACCTACTGAAGCCCCTGGACCTTCTGAAGCCCCTGGACCTACTGAAGCCCCTGGAACTTCTGAAGCCCCTGGACCTACTGAAGCCCCTGGACCTACTGAAGCCCATGAACCTACTGAAGCCCCTGGACCTACTGAAGACCATGGGCCTATTCCACCTATGTAATATATGCACCACTCTATGTAGCTTCCATGCACGTATTTTTCATAACCGCTTATTCAGCACCGGGTCGAGGTGGTGCCCAGAGACTGGGACGGGGCCCTGGACACACACACTCACTTACACACCTTCACACTCCACCAGCATATTAAAAACAGCGTTTCGATTTGCCTTTGGACTGAGGGAGCGTGGGTGGAGCCTTATGCAAATACAGGGGGAAGGTGACTCTCCACACGCAGTGATGCTGGCAGGAACATAAGGCTGCAGTGCTAAGCAACAAGCCACCTATCAGCCAAGACCAACATGCTATCACCCCTGAGCAATATCGACTGATAAAACACCATCCATTCATGTCCATGTGTACAAAATACCAGGGATTGCAGCTTTTTCTAAAGGACAGAACAGATGAATCCTGGCAAAGGCTATGGTGCCTAATTTACCTAACCTGTTAAATCCACTTAAATCAGTACAGATGAAGGAGAAAAGGGAGATTAAAAATGTTTTTAAAGCCTTTTAAGACAGATGATTTGTGGATTGTGTACAAAAGAGACTGAGCAAGAAGCTGTAACACTTCTGGGTATTTCAAGCATGATCATGTATCCTGGTTATTCATCCCCCAAAAGGCGTCCAGTGAAGTGGCTGAAAATTGTTCATTGACGAAAGAGGCAAAAATTGAGTTAACATGAACGTGCAGATCAACAGTCTCAAGTTATATCAGCTGCCAGTCCAGTATAGCAGCAACAGCAAAAGACTCATGAAAAATTGAACTCTTTTCAGTCAAAAACAAAAATCAACAAAGTACCAAGTAACTGTGGTTGCCATGTCTGCAGAATGGAAATGAGTCAGTCTCAAAAGTGCAGGCTGGTGATGTAATTGTGCGGGGCGTGCTCCCTTTGCCCGCCCCACAGGCTCTGCATTATGCCGAAGCTGGACATTTCATTTCCGTTGTTTTTCACAAAATATGTCAACTATTTAAAACAGCATAATGTTCTAAAGGTATGAGATAACAGAATGTCATCTCAAACGGGGCATATAACCTCCATCCCGTACTGCATCCACAGTTATGGAATGTGATTGAAATTAGTAGTAGTGGTGGAGTCAGTTAAGCAAGTATTTTGGCTTGTATTTTCACTTTTTTTGTTACGTCCGCGTGTGTATGTGCGTGTATTCATTTTTCCCTTTCAGATCCCGTTCCGCAAGTCTGCCGATCCGGTTCCACTTCTCACCATGAAAGCCGCGCCAAAACTGGATGAACTGCTTGTTGTCGCCTCGTTCCCGTTTCCCGCCTCTCCAGCTGCGGATTATAAAAGACGCCTCACCACCCCATCTGACAGCTTTTTGCTCGTGCCCTCTGTCTTCGCTTTGCTTTCTTTCTGACTTACTGTTACGACCCGTTTTTGTGTCTCGGTTCACGTGCTTTTGGACCTCGATTCGGCTTTTGTTATTTGGCTTTTGTGTTTGTTTACCCGTGTTTTGACTACTGTCTGGTTATCGACTATTCTGTGGATTACAGATTGTATTTGGTAGCCCTGTGTAAATTGTAGCTAGTTCACTGGGTTTTGTTTATTGTTTTGGCCCTTGTCATTCCCAAAGTTCACGTCCCCTACCCCCATATTTTCAAAATACATCCTACCTTAATTGTGTCATTCCATTTCTTTACCTACCGCACCCTTACCCCCCCCCCCCCCCCATTCTCATTGCTGTCTGCGTCCCGACCCTAGACCGGGACGTAACAGAAATGATAAATCATTACTATTCACCTCAGTCTCGATGTATCAAATCTTTATTTAAAAATGACACCTTGTTCTAATGCATCTCAACTCTGTCATTCATGAGTGGATTTTATTGAGTTATAGAGATTCTCACAAAAAGCAAGTGAGAGAAAAGAGAACCTAAAGTTGTTGAGAGACTTGCGAACTTGGGAGTCAGAACAGTTGCTCTTGGCAGAGACAAACCGAACACCCAATAAAAACTTCAACTTTAAAAATGTTCTTTAGTTAAGTTGGATGTAACTGCAAAAATCACCGCATAGTGAAATTACTGCTTCCATCATTTAAGGTGCCTGAAAGCATAAACATTATAGAGATTTTATCCCATCTATTTTGCATTAGTCTCCTTTTTTCTGAAGCAATCTAAAGTGTAAGTATGAATAAGTAGGGCAAAAGAGGGATCCTACAGCTGAATTATGTCAAGCGACTGCATTTGTAGAAAAAAAAAGATTTAGAAGAAGTAGCAGCCCCTCACAATGGAACCTAGGAAATGATAGGATATGTCACCAAAATATAGTTAATGGAAATACATATTTTTTGGTGCACTCTTTTTAAATCTCTTGTTTAGGTGGAGTCGGGGTACATGTTGGGCACAATGAATTGTTCTGGGAAAACTGTACCAACAGTGTTCCATTACCGATGCAGGTATTCCTTTGGTGGAACCCATCCAAAAATTTTCCATTACTGGTGTGGTAATTCCTTTGGTGCAACCCATACAGTAATGTTCCCTTCCTGATGCAGGCATTCCATTAGTGGAACTCATCTAAAAGTGTTCCCTTATAAATTTAGGTATTCCTTTGTTGGAACCCATCCAAAAGTGTTCCCTTCTTGATGCAGATATACCTTTGATGGAACCTGTCAAACATTGTTCCCATATAAATTTAGGTATTCCTTTGGTGAAACCCATCTAACAGTGTTCCCTTATACATTTATGTATTCCTTGGTGGAACCCGTCCAACAGTATTCTCTTAAAAATTTAGTTATTCCTTCAGTGGAAGCCATCCAACAGTGTTATCTTATAAATTTAGGTATTCCTTTGGTGGAACCCATCCAACAGTTTTCCCTTATAAATTTACGTATTCCCTGGTGGAACCCATCCAACGGTGTTCCCTTATAAATTTATGTATTCCTTCAGTGGAACCCATCCAACAGTGTTCCCTTACAGTATAAATTTACGTATTCCCTGGTGGAACCCATCCAACGGCGTTCCCTTATAAATTTAGGTATTCCTTCAGTGGAACCCATCCAACAGTCTTCCCTTATAAATTTACGTATTCCCTGGTGGAACCCATCCAACGGTGTTCCCTTATAAATTTAGGTATTCCTTCAGTGGAACCCATCCAACAGTCTTCCCTTATAAATTTACGTATTCCCTGGTGGAACCCATCCAACAGTGTTCCCTTATAAATTTAGGCATTCCTTCAGTGGATCCCATCCAACAGTCTTCCCTTCCTGATGCAGAAATTGCTTTGGTGGAACCTGTCCAGCAGTCATGGTTGTAAATATTTTGTCAATTGTAAAACTCCATAAGGCAGCAATCTTAACCACAGGACAAAATGGCTAAGGCCTCTAGGATCCAACTCTGAAAGCAGTACAGTAGCTCCAGTTTGGAATGCTTAGGGTGTAGGTTAAAGAACCCAGTCTTCCACATCGAGGGTGATTGGTGAGAGTTGCAACAATACTTTGGCATCAGTGGAAACTAAATTTCTGCACAACATTTCATTTTTTTCTGAAATGTGTTTCCTGACAAACATTTCTTAGTTCACAGTGATTATTTGTACTCGCATTTATCTTCCACCTGTATGTGTTTTATCCTCTGTTTATTGTTATGGTTTATGGTGGCAGTATGCAAAGCAGCATCACTGAAGCTGTTAGGTGAGAGCTAAATGTGCTGTATTTGAATACTGGTGCATTGGTGCATATTGGCTGCCTTACATCCAGCTGAGTATTTTAACAGAATAAGGATAAGTTTGATAAATGATAAAAAAAAAACATTCAAGTCATGTTGGTGAGACAGAAATACAGAAGTATCAGAATAAATGACAGTTCCCAAGTGTGAGAATAAGCTCTATATTGGGAACTCTCTGGGGATATCATTTGCGGTGAATGTATTGTATGCATTTCACAGAAGTGTTTCTGGTGCTATCTGAATTCAGCTAGAAGTGTTTGCAGTGTTTATCAGCTGTTAAGCACTTAATTTATTGGTTGCTATTAACAGTAAACATCTGAGGAGCACTGGGAGCTTAAACAAAGGAGCTAATTGCAGTGCTAAGTTTGTCTGGCCGTATTAAGAAAGACTGGATGCCAGTCTCCGTTTCATTTGCCAGGTGGCAGATCCATGCACAACCTGAAATTTCTGCAGCCATTCCAAAGTGGCTATACGCACAAATTGCATAGCCTAGGGATCTTCTATAGCTGGCAATTAATTGCTATATTAACCGGTTTAAAGCATACAATTGGGGTTCTTTTTCTTGTTTTCATTTATTTAAGAAAGATTAAGAATTTAAATTATTTTTAAAGATAATACTCTGGAGGGTTAGTGGGGCTGTTGAATGTTTCCCGCACGACTTTGATTTCCATATGCTCCATTTAGAAGTGTAGCCTTGCTGCCACCTTGTGGTTGCCAATATTCACTGCAGGGCTCGCTTAACAAATGCGTAGCTGATGGGCTGAGAGTCTGAGGGGCAACCGCCCACATAGCAAGAGTCTGAACCGGATCCAGGCCAAATGTCATTCAAAAATCAGCACAGATCCGTAAACCAGATCTGGTCCAGTCTTTTTGCACAACGGATCAATACTGGTCTAAATCCTCATTCTGGATTGGAAGTAGATAAGGACCATATATGGGTCAGATTTACATTGAATGTTGCCAAATGTGGACCATATCTGCACCAGAGACAAAAGTTAAAATCAGATTCAACGCAAATAGGGACAGTGAGTGACTCACAGTCTCTCTGGCTGTGATTGGAAGGTTGCTGGTTCAAGCCCCAGCTTCAGCAGAACAGTCCATGGAGAGATGACAAGGCTGCTGAAGAGAAGCATTCCACTGTACTTGTGCAAATAATGCGTGTTTCTTGAATGTGGCTCATGCTCAGTGTTTCCAGGCTGACTGCTGACCAGTTCTGCCCCAGGATCCTGCCTTCACACATGTGGGCAGTGAGTGGCTCACTGGGTTAAGTCTCTGTGCTTGTGAGCAGGAGGTCCCTGGTTTGAGCCCCAGCCCTGGTAGAATGGTTATGTGTCTGTGAACCCTTCAACAAGGTCGTTAACCCCCAACTATGGGGATGCTGCATGTGGTCAATCAGCTGTTGAGAGCAAGGTGAAGGGGAATGTTACAGTATAGCTGTGCTTAAGTTCTGCTCCAGCATCCTGAGTTTGGATACTGGAGCAGACTTTACTAAACACTTTTATTTGCATAAGGACAACTATAAATCTCTTCACCAACTCCCTCCCACTCACCATACCTTGGACATCAGAGCACTGGGTTAGCCAACACCCCCAGAGTTGGGGGTTAAAGGTCATTTCACCAGGGCTGGGGCTCAAACCAGGGACCTCCTGCTCACAAGCATGGAGACTTAACCCAGTGAGCCACTCACTGCCCACATGTGTGAAGGCAGGATCCTGGGGCAGAACTGGTCAGCGGTCAGTCTGGAAAACTAGAGTCTGAGCCACATTTAACAAATAAAGCTAACTTACAGTATGTGCACAAGAACATCAGAATGCTTTTCTTCACTGACTCCATCTTATGCTCTGTTGTGTGGGGGGGGGGGGGGGGGGGGGGGGGTTACGACAGGGCAGGAACAGCTAATGCACAGTGCCCACGGTCAAGGGTGGGGCTTGAACCAGCAACCTTCCAATCTTAGCAAGCGAGACTTAGCCCACTAAGTCACTCACTGTCCCTATTTGAGTTGAATCTGATTTTAACTTTTGACTCTGGTGCAGATATGGGCCAGATTTCGCAACATTCAATGTTAATCTGACCCATATATGGTCCTTATCTACTTCCAATCCAGAATGAGGATTTGGACCAGCATTGATCCATTGTGCAAAAAGACAGTGGACCAGATCTGGTTTACAGATCTGTGGGGATTTCTGAATAACATTTGGCCCGGGTCTGAATTACATTCATCTTGCTACATGGGATGACATTCAAATATCCATCATCCTTTGCTAGGCACTGGCAATGTGTTAATTAATTACATCTGTCTAATGATTTTCAGGAAATATGAGAGTTAAGTATGTCTCCTTAATAATATTAGCTTTCACAACATAACAATAGTTTAAATTTATCAGTACCTGAATTGAAGCTCTGATAGACCAGAAAAAATAAGCATTTTACATAATAAACCATTTATTTTATTCTACAAAAATGAGTCATAGTACTGACAATGTGGAACAGTAGCATTGAGATTTCAGTCTGATTTGTCTTGTAAATAATTTGGTTTACAAATTATTTGGTGTAGTGAATCTAACCAAGCAAAAATGAGAAATTAAAAAATATATCACAAAAGATCATGTAGTTATTACCTGAAGACTGGAAAATAACAGCACTAAATATTATTGAAATTATGTATAAATGTCAGATATTCAAGGCTGAGATGAGCCAAATGTATTTAGATTTTCCAAAATAAGATGTTTATGTTGACAAATTCCAGAGCAAAAGTTCCATCCTGCAGTGTTTTACATCACATTTCCAATAAATTTCCAAGAAATTCAAATCTATAAGCTAAGAGGTAGAGGAAAAGTGTGTCTGTACAATTATACGGTATTACAGTCTACTCACCTATCAGGACAGTATTACATCACTGCTACCTGCCATTTAACTATATGGTCAATTTTTGGAAATTTTCAGTTAAAAAATAATATTCATCTCAGAACACATTGTTTGAATGATTTATTTTCTTGTTTTAAACAACATTTTTGAGGAGGATACAGAAATCTGAAAACGACAGTAATAACGACAAACATAACAGAAAAGTATCCCGCCGTTTTTCCGTAAAACACAATCGGCAACATATTTCACGACGACTCCAGCCTAATCACCATCACGCACTCGTCATGTGCTTCTTAAAGAGACGTCTTTAATCAATTTCTCTTTTAAAAATCTTGACTTCCGATACTTGATTGCAAATTCTGGTGAGCGCATTCAAGAAAACAGCATTAGACCTTTGGGCAATGACATGGAAAACAGGCACGACATCTCTGCAGCTATAAGCCCGCAGCAGCCTAGACGCTGTTGTCTGAATGTGCAGAAAATGCCTTTGTGTTAGAAGAACACATCAATCAGAGCTGACGCTTGTTACCATGACATTGCCATGGTGACACAAACATGCTACCCCAAAGATTACAAAGCTCTCAGTCATGAGTTTTGATTGAAGAGCAGTGCTGTAATAAGGCTTTGATAAAAAAAAAGCTCATGTCATTCATCGATTCCACCTGAGTGTTAGGAGACAGTAGATACACATATGTATGCATGATATTTCAACCATTGCTACTACTGTGAATATAATGTATGTTTGAAATGCCATATATTTTGGTATGCTGAAGCCTGTAAGTTTACCACATGTTTAAAACAATTGGTTGCAGGTGAACCTTAAACATTTTGTGGCTGATTGAGGCAACTGGTTCTCTCAAAAAATAATACATTGCTAGCCCACACTTTCTTGCAACAAATTTAGCACAAACTTTATTTCAAGATCAATACCAGTCAACGTAGACTGAACCGCTCATTAGATTTCATATGGATTATCAGCCCCCACCGAATACCTAGTACCCTGTCTTACAAACGACATGCTGAACAGTCATACTCAAGCCATATAACCCTACCTACACTTCAGATACTCAAACCTGTAAAGGATATGGATACCTGTGAACTGGAATTCTATTTCATGCTACTGAATTAAGAGGCCATTACAGTTCGTATCATCACTGGTACATAAAGCTGTAAAGTTATTACTGTCGTATAGAGCTGGAAAGGACACAAACATCGAGATATTTATGAAATAAGGAATCTGCCATGTAAAAATCCCTGAATTTATGCTTCATTTGCATTTAATTGTGATGAATATTTTTAAATATTTTCATAACGTGGAATGTTATTCATGCACACGTCCTTACATTCATTTTCTCTATATATCATAAAATGTACTATTTAAAATATACTGTATACCATTTAATATCCAAAAAATAAATACATTTGCGACCTGACAAAAATGAACCCCCGATATATTTGTCTTTTCTATAAAAATATTTAAAGTTCTCACTGTGACTTCAGCCAGTAATTTAAGCTGGAAGTCTTCAGCTTTAAATTCATATCTTCGTGGACAGACCAGCCCATTCTCATGGGAACTTACCTTTCTGACACCAGCAATTAGGTGAGTAGAGGATCGACGGCTTACCCTAACACAGCATGAATTTTTATATCTCTTTGAGATAATATTCCTCACCAGACAGCCTAAGTATGCCAAACAATCCTGGAATGTCCTGGGAATTGGCACAGATCTCCAGATGTTTTGCAATCACAGAGACATTAGTGATCAATTTCACAAAATTCACAAGACATATAAAGCAAATGCTTTCAAGAAAAACAGATTACAGTGCACGGCTGTCAGGAGTGCGCCTTCCCCCCTCCTCAAAATTTCTAACTACCTTCCAGACAAATTATGGTTGCACCATTTCTTCTCTCTAAAAGCCCAGAAATTAGTTCTGACTACTTGGACTGTCTGGTGCTGACATCATACTAGAAACAAACATTTTTTTTTTGTGGAAAGTTCTTTAGGGCATGCTATGGGTGACACATTTATATTTTATTCCAGGCATTTCATGACACCTTGTGTCACTTTACCCAGTCTGTCACTTTCGTTTTCCTTTTCTCCATCCCTGCACCATATAGCACAATCCACTCAGAAAGTGCTCAAACAGAGAGTTTAATGAAATGTGCCGTCTAGGAGGCATTTAACTAGCAGTCATAGATACAACCTGGGTTAAAAAATTGTTCCTTATTCAGTGTAATATGGAAGCAATCAGTCATAGTACAGTATATCCCGGTACACTACCTGAAGGTAATATTGAACATTAAAAAGTAAAAGAGAAATCAATTCTTAATTTCAAATGAAGGCACTATATATGTAAATACATTTTAAGGCTGGATTGTATGCCTTTTTAAAAGCAATAAATTATGTATTCCCTTCTGTAGGAAAGAAAGGGCAGATTGCTAGAGAAATGATGCTTTTGGATTGTTTCCTGTACATGTGCTGGTACCAGGGTTTGTTCTACGTCTGCACCTGATCCAGACTCAAATGGGACGCAGCCATGTGAACAGAAGCAGGAAAGACCTGAAGGCTCTGCTGCCGACGTGTGGATTCTCCTTGGACCTCCAGCACCTTCACGGGAGTCAGGCCCTCAGTCAAGCTGCCGAGCAGCAAAGTGCTCCGCTTCTCAGCGGCTGCTAATTCTCTTGGGGGCCTCGTCTCCAAGTCCTCTGGCTCTGCTTTCAGCGCGTGACCAGCCATGACATCCTCGTGGGAGACCTCTGCACTATCCCTGCCCTCATTCTCCGATGAGTTTGTGCGAGGCACACGATCGCCCAGCGCCTGTATGTACTTTGGGTCCAAAATGTCCTCTTTGATCTGCAGGTCCTGTATCTCACCATCTTTCAGCACTGCTGCAATCACCAGTTCAGATTGTCCGCTAGCCCCTGCTGCCTGTCCACTGGCGTCAAGGCTAACCAGGTGGTTGAGGCTGCTTAGAGAGGCTGACTGGGCCACAGATCCCACCAGTCCCTGGCTAGAAGAACACAGGGTGGTGAACAGCAGCTGTTGGGAGTGAGGATCATCAGAGAGAGCATCCCCTGTGGACGCTGGGAAAGCCAGCACATCCTTCACCGTGGGCATGTTGGAGGGCATTGGGCGCAGTATGAGCCTCTGTGCAGATGCAAGGCTCGCACCCCCATTGGCCAAAACAGCAGAGATGGGTAGAGTTTGCAGGGTAATGGTTCCATCGTCCTGGGAGCGTGATGTAAGCATCATGGGCACTGTGGCCTGAACAGAGCCAGGAACACTGATTGTCCTGTGAAAACAGAAAATACGTTTCCGCACTTGTATTTCAGGAAGATGCCCGGCAACCATGTATAATACTGGCCTTCATAACATCCCATTTGCCAATAACTGAGAGCCCCTCATTTAGTCACTTGGCTAGGATCCCAACTCGCCCATTGCGCAACATCCCAACAGACCACTGCAAAATGAAACTCCAGCATCATGTAAATTATTATATGCTCTGGGCACCATGCTGTAAATGAAATTCAGCCTGAAATAAGAAAGCAATAAGCTTTAACTGGCTCTGTAGCTAATAGAACAAGGCTGGCACCTGAAATGCAAATAGGTTAGGATATAGATGTGTGCAATATCTCCTAAGAATAATGTATTTATATTTTAACTTCATTCAAAACACAATACAATTAAAATATACATTAAATATTGTTCCCTATCAGGAATTCTGTGCTGTATTCATGTAATCAACAGGAGAACAAAAAAATATATTATGTATACAAGCTGTATGACAGAATTTACCTTACAAGGAAACCTGAAATGCCTTCATGGCTTGTAATTCCCTGTTAATTAATGGGTGTGTGAAAAGGTGACATACTGCTTGCACAGTTTTTTCTTCTGTGAGTTTCATTGCTTATTAACCCAAGAATTCCTTACACATTGTCACCAGTACTACCATTACTGCAGCAGGGTCCCTTCTGCGACTTAAACCAACACACCTCCTCTAAATTTGAGGTCACCTGCAAGCGCCCTCACCCACTGCACTGCATGCTGATTACGACAGAATGAGAACAATCTGATGTAGATTCCTACACCATAAAAATGTGGAAAAAACACAATATTTATCAAATTCTGGTACAGAACTTGCTGGAAAACAAGCAAGCCAGCCATGATACCTTGTCATCCATATAAGGACCAGAAGCTTAGCATGCACTCATTCTCCTAACCTTGGCATCTGCACAGTGGCTGGAGCAGAAGCGTCCTGGTTTGGCTGCAGCACACGTTCTGCTCGGCCGTCTTCCTCATCCGGGTGCCTCTGGTTGGGACTCCGTTTCCTCCTTACAGACCTCAGCAGCTTCTCTCCAGCTTTTCCTGGATCAGGCCGGGAGGCCCCATGGTTGACGGCCTTTCCATGAGATGTCACACTGTTCCCTCTTTGGCCTGGGACATATTCTGCTTCGAGGTTTTCATCATCTTCAATGACGACCAGGTCTGTTGGCATCTCCTTGAATTGGTATACCAGTCTCTGGCCCTCGACCTTGGCAAGGATCCCTCGCTGGTAGTAGTACCTAGGAGAAAGAAAAGGATGAGTAAGTGCTATTAAAGTAGCCAGGGCATGTGAATGAATCGTTTTAACTGGATTTCACCATGTTCTTCCCCTCTCACCTGAGCGCCCTTCCCATGGTCTCGTAGTTCATATCAGGTTTGTTTTTGTGCTTGCCCCACAGCCGCGACACTGCCCTGGAGTCCACTAACTTGAAGATGCCCTTCTCCCTCTGTGTCCACTTGATGTACCTGGGACAGGTATTTTTGTCTTGCAGCAGGGCCAGGAGAAATTCCCACAGGTAGATCGTGTTTCCTGGGGTAATCAAATTTCAAATATAAGAATTATACCCTCAAAAAAATTACATGTTAAATTCATACTTTCATTATAAAAAAGCACTAGAATTACCAACATTCTAGGATGTTGGTACCCATCCATCCCTCTACTACCGATATAAGTAACAGTAATACTGCATAAAGATCTAATGATATGGTGATGTATGGTGAACTGGTGTCTCTAAATTGCCCATAGTGTGTGAATCTGTGTGTGTTTGTGTATGTGTGTGTGTGTGTGTGTGTGTGTGTGTGTGTGTGCGTGTGTGGGTGTGTTGTGTGTGTGGATTAGGTTTATATTATATTGTGGCGACGAAATGTCCCCCACAATAGGATAAATACCTGTTATTTTGACGTTACGGAGACCATTCTTAGGTCCCCACAAAGACTTGTGAATGCAATCAAAAATCTATTCTGTTTGGTTTCTTATAGTCAAGGTTAGGGCTGACGCAGGGGTTACGGTCAACTCACAGTTATGCACTGTATTATCAAAGGTACAGATTCACGAATTCAGCTTATAACAACAAATCTGGTAACAGTACAATAAAGAATAGAAAAGAAATAACAGTAATAATAATAATAATTTGAGAAGTTGGGTGACACAATGGCTCAGCCGGTAGCACTGTAACCTCACACCCCCGAGGACGGCGTCGAGCGCCTCCCCTGCTGCTCATTGTCTGCATTTTCTCCCAGTGCTTGTGCAGGCCTCCTGTCTGTGAAGTGTTTACATATAAAGAGCCAATGGCGTGCTCACCTTTGCCCTCCTTGTTCTTCTTCTTCAGCGGTAGGCTGGGGTTTACGATGGGAGAGCACGGACGTGTCAGGCGGGCTTTGCGCGCTGTAAAGGAGGTGAGAGCACAACGTGTGCTTGGAGTCACACAGAGGGCACAAAGGACAGCAAAATTAGGGCACCAGCCAATGAAATGATTAAGGAGCGCGGCGTGTGACCAATGAGCTGTACACTGTAGTGCAAGGACACCTGTTACAATGTAGCTGCACCAATGACTTTAATTCTTATAGCCTGAAGGGAAATGAAATGAAATGATGTGAATTATTTGGATAATGTGACTCTCAAATTTAATTACTACTTAGGTCTTCATCGGAGTAAGAAAAAAGATTTTCACAACAATGCCGAGTCTTCAACGAAGTTCCAAGCTATAAAATAAATCCAAGTATACCACATGATTCCTCACTATAAGAGAAGCGATTATTCCTGATAACACATTTAAATATCCCAAGGTATGGCTAACTCAGGCGTATTTGGAGAATGTTAAGTGGTACTTGTTACTGAGTTAGGTTACTTAGGACAGCAGGCCTGCAGGAGCTGCGGTCAGTGGGACAGTGATCTAAGGGAGTCCACTTTGTAGACAGTGGTTACCAACCCAAAATGTCTACTTCACCACCTTCTAGACACTGTCTCCTGCCAGCACTACGATGACTATGCATGAGTTGTTGCCACCAGCTACCAACATGACAGCTTTTGAAACACTGTTTTGTTCCTTCTCTACAATCACTGGTACAAGTTTCTGTCAGACTGGAGGGCGTCTGTTCGGAGTGGTTGTTTGGGTGGAATGGACCAGTCTTTGTGGGAACATAAAGATGGGACTAGATGGAGGTGGACGCATTTTAAAACGTGCCTGACTATTGGCTAAGGTGTGGGCAATGAGCATCCACTACTAGCACTTGCTGTAGTACAATTTGTGGCCCAAATGGGCTTAACCTACAGTGAGAGGTATTCACTTGATAAAGGAGATCCTAGATATATTAAAATACAGAAATTCCCGACAGGCTATAATACTTCATCAGTGTTGTTGTATAACTTGGCGAGAAACCACAAATTTCATCATTAAGATTGAGTTTTTTGGTTCCATTAATTATAGACTTTTTACCAGACTTGAATAGGTTTTTTATAATTTTGGTTTTTTTCCATCTACAAAACTACTACTATAAATGACTTTGTTTTGTGACAAACCTAAATTATATTATACTACATATAATATTGGATTATTTATTGATTGATTGATTGATTGACTGATTGATAACCTGGTTATAAATTGTTGCCTGAGGTCATTGAATAGATGGTGACTATCAGTTAAACTAAAAAAATTAGCCAACACTCAGGGGAATATGAACAAAAACAGAGGCAGGGAAAATCCAATTTATACCTTTGCTTTTCCGTTGCTGTTTGGAAATATTCTTCTGTGGTACTTCATCTAAGGACTCTTCATCCACACCCTTAGTGCATAGCTGTTCTGATTGCAATGTGATGTAACCAAGTTCAGAGTCCATCCCAGAGACAAAAGAATGAACTAGGAGACAAACAAAACTGATGTCATCAAAAGGTAAGTTAAAGCTTAAAACATCTAGAACAATCTAGAACTTGTAAGCATTGGAGAATGGTGTGGATTTTGTGTTGTCCACTATCATTAACAAAACACCAAATCATTTTCTCATAGAGGAATTCCATCGCATCTCTCTTGTAGATATACAGACACTGGTACAATCGGCGTCAGGATGCAGCCCCTGAACAATTTGCGCTGGGGGCCCTGGTCAAGGGCCCAATGCTGAAATCACTCTGCCAACCCTGGGGTTTGGACCGGTGACTTTCAAATTACAGGCACAGCTTGTAGAGCCACACATTATTCCAAATATCAAAAGAGAGTAAGATTACCGTTAAAAAACGTACTTAGACGCTTTTCATCCAAAATGTTGTTGGGCGGCTCCATATTTAGTAGAGTCCCTGCAGCCTCCATGTCCCCTCCAGTGTCAGTGCATGCATCTTCTGCATCATAAAACCATGGAGAAGCTACTTAGAAGCCTTCAAAACAGAAAGACCACATTCTTTGGAAATAATCAGTAATGGCCCCTTTACCTGACAGTCCGAGGTCACCTTTCATGATCTGCTCCTCTGCGGCACTCAGGGAACTTTCAGCCATGATGTTACCGGGAACATCGTCTGATTCCAGGCCCGAGTAGACCTGCATTGGGTCGGCTGTCAGCACTGGCTCCACAATGACCGCTGGGAATATGGATGGGTCACCCAGCTGAGCACAAGGGGACAAGCGCAGAGCTATACTCATAAGGATGACATGCTGTTCAACATCGACACAAACACCACAGAACGAAAATGGCAGTAAATTAAGCAAACAGGCTTACATGTAGCTTATTTAACAAAACAATAAAATAAATCACAGAAGATCAGAATGAATAATCAAGACCAACAAGTATGTAAGCAGAAAGTGCCAACCTAAAACATACATTTATAATTCTCCACAAAAGCATGATGTAATTCCTGGAATGGCCAGAAGATGGGAGCATACTCTAAGATGTGAGAACTCCTATAGGCTTAAGCTTAATGCTTAAAAATCAAGACTGCCGACTGACACTAACCGCAAGAAGTATTTATGATTTTCAGAATCTGGCCCAATGTAATGGTTCAATATAATGACATAAATATTCACAACTAAAATTTGGTCTGTGTACTTGAAAAAATCTAGTCTGTGTGTGTGTACTCTAAGTAACGCCATTAAAAATGTTTACTAAACATCACCTTTTGCCATCAAGCCGGAAATGTGTTGTTACCATTTTTCTATCTGTAGTCTGTTTTTCTAAAATGACGTTCAAAATTTTATACTCAAAAAGAGTCCTTTCCGGTTACTAGATTTATCACTTATTTTGCATTGTGACCATCAAAAAAGATAAACTACAATGAACACGACCGCTGGACACCCCCTCGAATATTGAACATGGAGCAGAACAAGGTGAATGATTTCATCACAACACGAGAAGTTTTAGTAGGTATTACTAATTCCCCTGACCTTTTATGTCTCAACAGGTTAGTCAGGTAAGACCTGAAATAACGTTACTGAGGTAACCGGTGAGAACACATTTAGAAAATTAACTTGTGCAGCCTGAATTAGCTTCACAAGATACCACAAGAAGTCCAGTCAGCTGATTTTAATGTGTGAACGATAAATTCGAAGTCACTGCTGTTCTCAACCACATAAAGCCATAAAAGGTGAGCAGAGGACACCATAGCCATTAACCTTCATGTAATAACTATCCCATGGGCAGAAATTATGTGGGTAGGGTGGGGTAATTAATAATGGGCAGAAATTATGCGGGTAGGGTGGGGTAATCAATAATCAGAATCTTCCCATAACCATAATGTCATGATGAATGGGTGGGACCTCAACGTTCAATGAAAGGTTGCGGCCTTGGAATATCCCCTACTCTCTGTGACTTACAGAACGGAGTATGTACCTGTGGATGTATCCATCCATCCATCCATCTATTTATCTATGTGACCTGCATGAAAACCTCACTTCATTTTATACTGGTTTTAGCTCTGCTCTCTTCTACCCTTTGCTTTTGTATCTTCTGACCATGTTAGCCTCCTTTTTATATTGTGCCACATAAAGAAGACACTGGGACTGTGACTGCAAAGTCACTGGTTCCAATCCCTGATCGCAGAGTGATGTCACCATCGGCCCCTGAGCAGGTCCCTAACCCTAACTGCTCCAGGGGCTGGCTGACCCTCCGTTCCCAGTTGTGCCTCAATTTTGATGATAAAACTTCTGGCAAATAAATAAATGTAAATACTACATATATGAACTGGCAGAAGTGGCAGTACACCCAAGCCATGGCAGTACACCCAGTCCTTTCTAATGGCTGGGTTATGCTCACACATTTCTCAAAAGAAATCTTACTACAATTTGAAAAAAATAAGCTTATGCATCTGGTACCTCGTTCATGTCGTCTATCTTGCTGGTGACAAACTGGAAGACAAGTTCATTTTGATGGGTCATAATTTTCATGACGACTAGGTCGGGGAGAGTTGCTCCCTTCACTAACCCGCAACAGAGCAGGAACTGTCAAAAATAAAATTTTGCGGTAACTTTGCAGTTTCACAAAACCAGCTGAGGCCGGAAAGACCAAAGTATTTTATGGTAAGGCTAGAGAATTCAATGGATGCTGATCATGAACGGTGCTCCACTTCTTTCTCCTCTGAAGACAGGGACTCATGCAAACCTGCCAGAAAGGAGAGAGAGAAATTATCAGAAAATGTCAAAACTAAAGGCAATACTTCTGTATAACTATTGTTATATATAGGTTGACAAAAATAATATTGCTCTGACAAATTTTTTTAAAAGAAAAAGTAATTGAAAATAACATAAGATTAAATATTATCCCTCCATAAATTTTACTGTAAAAAGTTTGTAATTAAAACAGTACACTAAAAACATTATCTATCCAGTATCTAATAGTTAGCAGTACAGGGTTATGTAGTGCTCTGATGCCTCACCAAGAAGCACAAGATAAGGGAAAGGCCCAGACGGAATGCTTAGGGAATACACACACAGACACGCACACACACACACACACACACACACACACACACACACACACACACACACACACACACACACACACACACACACACACACACGTTGCATGCACACACAGACACACACACATGTTGCATGCACACACAGACACATGCACGTTGCATGTACACACAGACACACGCACATGTTGCATGCACGCACGCATGCACGCACACACACACACATGCACGCACACACACACACACATGCACGCACACACACACACGCACATGTTGCACGCACACACACGCACATGTTGCATGCACACACACACGCACTCACACGCACATGCATGCACGCACATACACATACACACAAACACACACGTCGCACGCACACACACAGGTTTGTAACCTTAACCATAAGTAACCAAACTAAATATGAGATTTTTACTTTTTTGATCTTCATTCATAGATCTTTATGGAGACCTGAAAAATGTGCTCACGATGTAAAAAAAAAAAAAAAAAAGATAACCATGCAGAACCGCACAGGAGAGTGGACTTGTGGCCGTCAACTGGTAATTACATGAGCCTGTTGCTGAGCTACATTTACATGGCTGACGTTTGCCAACCCTTTTTTTAGCACCGAATGCAAACAAATAATTTGACATTACAGCCACCCCTACGAAACGCTGGAATGGCTGTAGCGACTGTCCTCTGTTTCGTGGCGTTGCGTGAATCATCGACCCTCCGACTACATGGACGAAATGAGTGTCGTAGGTCATCAATTTGCAAACAAGGTGTGGAACATGAACGGCTTTAGTGAGTTTTTTGTTGACAATCCCCGCAAACACACGGTAACCAGGGGCCAACTGAAACACAGACAGCTGCCCTACGGCATAATGTGCTGGAGAGAACCAGCAAAGAGAGAACAATGAGGAACAGCTCAAGTCGCACCACCCACAGTGACGCCTGCTGCCATGCACTGAGGCCTGCTTGATAGTTGCACACTTTGTTACTAGATAGTGTGGACTTGAATGTTCCGGTGCCAGCTAAAGAAACACACCAGCTATCATACTACAAGTCCAGCATGTCAGAAGAAATCACATTCATTCAGCAGAAACCAAGCTCAGTTCATCAGAAATGACAGTTCATCAGAAATAAGTCCACTGAAGCGCTAGACCTATCTTAACTGTTTATGAGATTAAAGGAACCTCAGCTACATCTGTTTGTAAAATACAACACAAAGCAGGGGGCCCTTTGCCATACTCGCTAAAAAGAGGAAGAGAAACGCGAAAGGAGGCCTTGGAAAGACGAATGGCAGAAATGCGCCGAGAGACTGACCTGTGAATCTTGCAAGTACAGGAAACGCGTCATTGAGGTTGAGCTACTTCCTGACTGTTAGACCACAGTCAGAATAGCTCCTTTCTTTTAAAGTAAGAGTGGAAATTCTGCCCTCTCTTACAGGTTTATTCAATTTAACTCCAGCCTCACCTATTCCAATGACCATATTCTGCATTTTACCTAAAGATGATGCCCATCATTGATTATAATAATTGTATTAGTATGAACTTGCTTTAACTAGAGAAATGGTACTGATTAACTGTGAAACTCTAACCATAATGTATCTATTGAAATGTCATACAAAATATACATTTCTCTGAGTTCTCTGATTTTGCCTCATAATACATTTTCCGTACATAAAATCGAGTCCAAAATGCAAAATGTTATAACTGAAAAGTCTTTGCAGTATACAGGGCCATCAGAAGCATTTTGAATGGGGGGGGGCACACTGGCATAAAACAAATAGTTTATGTTACATGTGGGGGAGTCCAAACGAATGATTATGAAATGTGAGAGGGACACGTCCCCCTCAGATTTAATGGCGGCGATGCCCATGCCAGTATGCATCATCTTTATAATATGTTAAAAAAATATATGATTATGGAAATACTGCAAAATACAGATATGTAGCTGACAAAACAGACAAAGTCTGAGTACAGAATCCAATCCTGTTTTTAAATGCGTTTTGTCTGAAATATTTCAGAAACTTGGCTTTGAAGGATTTTTTGTTATATTTCCTTCTGTGAAAATAGCCGCTACAAGACCAGACCAGAAACAATTTGCTCTAAAAACTTTTCTAGTGATGTTTTAGTATCTTATACAAAGCACTGAGCTAAGGAAAAGAAAAGTATCATGTTTATAATCATTTAGCATGCTGAAAAAGCCAATCGCATTTTAAAGTGAATGCATTCTTTTCTCTATACAGAGTGTTAATTTTCATACGTGCCATAAGGTCACTCTAGCTTATGATGATAAACAGAGCAAGTAAAGACTTAGGCGCTGTAGATAAATACTAATAAACTTTCCGGCCTCAGGAAGTGACTGGCCCTGCACATAAAAGCAGTCTTAAGACTTTGAAAGATTTCAAATAAACTTTATTTTACTTTTCCCATCTCAATAAAAAAACAAACCTTGCTACGTTGTACAGGTTTTCTCCTAATATTTTCCTTGATTTAATTTCTTTCTCATCATTGCCTGATACAAACAATTATATAATTAAGCAAAATGTATCAGTGTTCACTAATATCACTTATTACAGAATATTACCCTTACAGCCTTACAGGTGATATCCCTCCCTTACAGGATGATATCTCTCCCATCCAGGGCGATATCCCCCCCTTAATGGGTGATATCTTTCCCATCCAGGGCAATATCCCTCCTATCCGGGGCGATATCCCCCCTTACAGGGTGATATCTGTCCCATCCAGGGCGATAACCCTCCCTTACAGGATGATATCTCTCCCATCCAGGGTGATATCCCTCCTATCCAGGGTGAAATCCCCCCTTACAGGGTGATATCCATACTTTACAGGCTGATATCCCTCCCTTCCAGGGTGTGCTCCAGCCTTGTGCCCTGTGCTGCCTGGAATAGACTTCATTATACCTGGTTGGAAAATATATGGAAAAATGGAACTACATTTTGCTTTAATTGTATATCAAATACATATAGACCTTATAGACAAGATATGACCTTTGTAAATAAGCCTGTTAACTATGGGTGTAAAGATACATCGATGCATTGGGATATCAGCATCAGTCCAATGATAACATACCAGCTTTCTGCGCTGGCAGCCCTCCCTCCTCCCAAAGCCTCCTCTCCGTTTGTGTGTTTCTGTACAATCCAGTCTCCCTGCTTATTAATGACAATAAAAATCATGCTCCAAGATTCTACTCTCTTTGTATTGCATTAATAGTGTGCAATTAAGTTCCCATGTGAATTATTTTCACTGAAGTTACGAAATGTTTGAATTTACCTTATCAAAATAAGCGACTAACCGAACTGAACTGAATAGAGATAGAAATGAAACATTTTCGATACGGAAATAACATTAGATTAGATCCCCTGCGTTGAATCAGGTATCAGCACAGGTTTCTTATCTATTTCTAATTAAGATAAGGCAGCACTTTCATACTGCAGCCTGAGGCCAAAAATATACACCGGAGTCTAATTTTGGTGACTATTCTTAATCCATTTATTTAGCTCTAATAAAAGCATCAACTATCATATGAGTGTGAAAATTCGGAGACATTCTCCTTATTTCTCCTCACCCTTCTTTATGTGAACTTAACACTGGATTTTAGGAACATGCAAAATATTGTAATTCTATCTTGAATTTGTTATGGAATTTGACTACATTGTATTATGCTGACTACTGCAACAAAAGTTCCAAACTCCAAAATACATGGCAGGTGTTAAATCAAGCAGGTGGTCTGCACTTTGAGGCTGCCATGCAAACTGCGATTTTTCTAAGCGAAATACACATTCCTCGGCTGTTGTTTCCACTTATCAATTCACAGTGTGGCCAAACGGCTGATGGATTTCGAAGCACAACACTGCAGTCATGTCTAGACGCTGGTTGGAGGAATGCAGTAGGGCGTCGAGGCCACATCACCTGCCCAGCCTGGGAAGAGTGCAGTGAGGAGGCCGCAGGAGACGGCCAGGCATCAACTGTGATGCAATTATTGTTAATTACAGTGAAAACTGGGTAAGCAGGCAAAAAGAATGAGCCGCAATAAACTGCAGAGAAAATCTGCCATCTGTACATTTCTGTGCCATTTATAATGACAGCATGTTGCATCATCAAGGGCTGTACCACTGTGACGGGAGATAATCCGCCATCGAGGGAGCTGCTATGAAGCTCCATGGCCTATGGGCATGGCAACAATGCTGTGTTCTTGCTAGTTTTATCAGCCTACTGTACTTAATTAGTTGTGTTTCACACCGAAAAAATATCATACAGACAAAAAAAAAAAAACCTCACATTTAGCATGCAGCAAAACTTGATTACGGATATACTTCTGCAAAAACCTACCACACGTAGAACAAATCCTACTCTGGCGACAGGAGTCGATATAGATGATTATGACACAGGATGTCAAGTATCATGAAGAAAAACGTGCCAAAGTCACAAAGGAAAATTATTTTTTTATACATTTTTTAAGAATTTTATGCACAGGCCTACTGATGATTAATATAGTCAATATCTATGAAAATAAAAATACCAATACCTGAGCTAGTGCAGTTATACAGTGTTTTATTATGGCTGAAGTCATGGTGCCATAGTCCATGCAGAATAAAATAATCCAAAAAAATGATCTCCAACGATGCTGCAATGTCATGCTTCACACAAACAAACCCCTTTCCTGTACCGGTCTTCCCATTGCCAAGATGCCGGACACTGCCTTTCAGCATAATACATTAGGTTATATTAAAGTATGACTGTTCTGGAAAACTAGCATCTTATTTCAGGTTACTTCCACCAGAAGCACCTTTCTCTGTCCCAGTACTCATTCAAGCTATCTTCCATGGCTTAATTGGTCTATTCCTCTAGTTCATTATCTGTACAGTATATCTGAATTGTTTTTCCAACACTGCTACAGTATAATAAAGTATAATGCAATTAAAAAATTCTTTCATCCCTAATCGGAATTATAAGCTTGATTAAGTTATTCAGTCATTCAAGGGGATGACACCAAAAGTCTGCATTCATAGGAAGAACCATTCTCTCCTTATTCTGAATAGACCGGTCTGCAGCCACGCAGACCCATATGCAGCAAGCTGCCATGCACTGCATGTTCTGACACCTTTCAATCATAGCCAGCATTATCCTTTTCAGCAATTTCTACTACAGCAGGTCTCCTGTGGGGTCGGACCAGGCGGCTAGCGAGATCAGACCAGACAGGTCAGCCTTCGCTCCCCACGCATCCCACCTGAGTCTTGGGCACCCATGACCCCATCGTTGGTTCACCGGTTGACCTCCCTTCTGGTAGGTACTGACCACTGCATGCTGAGAACACTACACGAGACCTGCTGTTTTAGAGATACTCTGACCCAGTCGTCACATTTTGGCCGTAGTCAAACTGGCTCAGATCCTCAGACTTGACCATTTTTCCTGCTTTCAGCACATCAACTTCAAGAACTGCCTAATATTTAATGGCACCCTTGACAGGTGCAAGTGTAACAAGATAATCAATCTTATTCACCTGAACTGTCAATGGTTTTAATGTTACAGCTGATCAGCGTATGTGACACTCCTTTTCCAAATAGCATAAAAGCAATACTGATTTTTCACCACATTATTAAAAATGGAGACCCTTCACATTCTGCTGAAAATCTATCACACACTGATTTTCTTAGTATCACATTTTTCCAGGTTGGGAAACCAAAATCACTTCATTCTTCTTGCCAGTTTCTGGGTCTCTTTGTATATTAGGACAATGATCCACCAGTCTAAGCTTGTTCACAAAGGAGGGACAGTTGTGACTACAGGCCATAGTGTGTTGTTTCATGGAAATAGTGACCTGTATGAAAATGTGATGCAAATCTTTTTTACTGAATGTCCCCATGCACAGTGCATACATGGATTTTACTTTAACTGACAGTCTGCCTGAGACAAATATATTTGCATTAACGTACAAAAACATCTCCTGTTTCAGTGCTGCTCCGTCAGAAATACATCCTGCATAAGAGCCAAATCCAGATGCTCGCTTTCCATTCTTTTCAAATATGATATATTTTATATCTATCCACCCTTGCAATTTTAGGGTAACACTTTACATTCGCTGCACCTGCAGAATGGCATTATAATGCATTCAGAGAACATTCATGACTAACATAGTATACCATAACATCCTTAATATACATTATGAACAAACATTATGTGATTACGTTTCTTATTACTATACAATGCTTGTTTTTATGTATATTAAAGTATATTAAAGCTGTTGAGATATGTTAGGATGTTAAGGTATAATTACATGCTACTCAGGAATGTTCTATGAATGCATTATGAAGGTGCACTTAATGTTCTATGAATGCATTATATAGGCATTATGAAGGTGCACTGAATGTTCTATGAATGCATTATATAGGCATTATGAAGGTGCACTGAATGTTCTATGAATGCATTATATAGGCATTATGAAGGTGCACTGAATGTTCTATGAATGCATTATAAAGGTATTATGAAGGTGCACTGAATGTTCTATGAATGCATTATGATGGCGCAGGTGATGTAAAGCATCACAGGCCCTTGCTCCAGCTTATTTCCCCGATGCAGTGCCTCTCCCCAGTGTCACTGGGGCTCAGCCAGTGGTCTTATCACCCATTTTTGCTTGTCCTGAGTGGAAGCTACACTGGGGGGGCTTTGTGCTTTTTTTTTTTTTTTTTGCTGAATGAGCAAGATAGACAAAGAAGACCTTTCCCTTGACAAGCAGCGTTGCCCGTGGCCAGAAGCACTCCTTTTCACTTGGGATATCAATAATTCAGTCTTTGCAGACAAAGTGAGGACATGTGAAGCACAGAGAGAGCTTGTGGCGCTTAAGCTTTATAAAAGCAAACAGTGACACTGTTTGACAGCTGAATGGAACATTTACAAAGCCCCTCTGCCCAGCTGGGGGCAGTGACTTACAGAGGTGATGGTAAGGAGGACATGTCTTCAGGCCAGAGCTCAATTAACCAACAACAATTAAGCAGCTGCTTAAGTAGGGCTCACAGGAGGCTTTGAGCCTGGCTTTGTGTCTCCATTCATCAAGTGTAAAGCAAGACAACCGCGATGTGCCTTGGTCACTCCGGCCGGAGGGAAAAAGCAGGACGTAATACCATAATGCTGCTGAGAAGCTACTCGTTCATAAAGGCAACAAATTCTTTCTGTTACCAGTATCACAAACTCCTGCTTTTACTTATACTTCTGATATATTGCTTCTTTAAATATCATGACCTTGTTTGTTTTTAATATGCATGTGTTCTATGTTTATATTTATATAGGAAAAGGATCAAATAATACTGCACTAATATCTACAAATAAATACTAAAAGGCTTTTTTGTGGAATCAGTCTTTGTGCTTGTTGGCCAACATGAAGCATTATGTATTATAATAGTAATATTGTAATGGATATATACCATCTGTATGGATATTGGCGTCTTGGTTCTAGGTATTGTAGAATCTATAGACACACCCTTCTCCTGTTCCAGGCAAACCTGGGCTTGGATTAAGACCAGCAGGTCACAGATACACACCCAGAACTACAGGTCACATTGCTGTGGAACAGGTCTGAACACACAAAGTCTAAGATATACCGTGCTCTTCATTTTTATGAAACGGAAATTGTGAATACGTATTAATATTCAATGTATATTATTTATACTACACAATGTATAGAAATGGAAAGCTGCCACTGAAGCGTGCCCTCTGCAAAATGGTTTGCTTCGCTTTTCAGTGTTTTAACATGACAATTGTTGTCACAACAAAGTAGCTTTAGTTCACATAAATGAATTCGACAGTAAAATGCACTTCAATTCTACTTTAAAAACAACGCTTTGGTACAATGGCTGAAGGAGAGCTGGAAAATACTAGAGATGTATAAAAAGGTTACAAATTCAGACATGAAAAGGAACATTTTGTGATTATTTTCAGTGAACATAAATGCACTCAGTCAAGAACCAAACTGTGGTTTAAAAAAAGGGATTTGTGAAACAGGAAATGTGTCATTGCTTCACAGATAAAGCATAAAAACTCAGATCATCTTTCTGCAGCAACATTAACCACCATTACTACTGCAGGATATGAAGTGTCCTGAAATAATTTGAGATCAACAAAAAGAACTGGAACTCTTTGTACTCTATTACAAAAGCAAAAAACTAAATGCTACAAACACATGCCTTAATAATATTATGAACCGCCATGATTTACGAAGATACAATAAAAGTTATAATGAAATTATTACAGACTATACAAATGAGCTTTGAATTGTGAAAAGTCTAATTTAAGGTAAATTTAATTTAAGGAAAAATAAAGCCTTGATAAAAAGCCTCTCAGAGGAAAGTAAAAAAATCTACTCTGGTATATATACTTATTACACCTGAATTGTTTTAGGCAAAAGATCATTATTTTTGTATGATATTGTTAGAAAACTACATATACCTCTCTAAATGTCAAACTCTCTGTTATACTTTTTTACTCTAAAAGCCAGCATGCGTGGCATATAATTCAAATTTCCATATTAAATTACATTTATTAAAGCAAAGGTATATCATTGGAAATTAGCACATGAATCAAAAGCACTAGCATCCAGAATTCTGGCCTGTCCTTCAGTTTGCTTACTGGGTAAAGGTTAAGTACTGACCTCAGAAAATTATAGCTCCTGTTGCAAGCTTCACGTGAAAACTCTGTAAAAAGGTGTGTAACCTGTTTCCAAGCAAACAAACCAAATCCAGAATAGAATACAAACTTAATAAACAGGCTGGAGAAGATTATATATTCCTTGAATGTGGTAAAAAAGGGAAACTAGAACCAGTGTTCTTCCTTCTGTTTCGGCATATTTTAAAAATAAAATTAAAGAAAACAAAAGAAAAGTAGCAACGCACTGAGAATGAAGCAGACGTACACTGCAGTAACTTGCTTGTCTCAGACTGAGTCACGGAACAGTCAGCCACTCACAGCGCCGAGAGCAGAGGCTTCCGTCGGAGCCAATCAGAAGCCTCGTGCTCGTCTTTCATGCAAATATATTCAGGTGAGAGTCTGGTAAACTATGGATTGGTGGCTAATTTTTGCAACTAAGAGGGCAGCAAGACAAGCTTCCATGAGGCAACATCAGACTTTAGCAAGCAATTGAAATCTGCAAAGACAAGATTCCAATGTATTTGAAGCTATTTCGTTATATTTAAAAGTATCATTATCATGTTGGGTCTCTAGGCGAAGTTTGGACTTTGAGCTGGAAATACAATGTATTTGGCTTTCTCATATGAAAGGCCAGCCTTGTAAAACTGTATGTATGCCGAAAGGGAAGCTATCAAACAAAAGTGAAAGTTATGCAAGTGTAAATATTAAATAATTTCTTTTCATAGCACATGTTTTTTTTAAGGGCTCGGTTCCTTTGTTAATGGAACGACAAGTTCTGTGCTATTGATTTTTGACTTGGGGATCTCATGCGAGAAGCTTTTGTGATCAAGCTTGGATGTAAGTTTCATGGGGCTCATGGAGCTGATTGCATGGGATGAGTGCAGGCTAGTTGTGTAGTAAACCATATGTAAAGTTGGCACGGTTTCTCTGTGGGTAACACTGTTTCCTCACACCTCCAGGGTAGGGGTTCTCCCCATGTTTGCATGTCCTCTCCCCATGCATGCTCTTAGTGCAAGACTGTGTTTAAGCCCTGTAATGTAATAATGGGTCGAAGGTATTCAGCCTGGCGCTGCCCGTGATTGGTTGCAGGATGCCAGTAACAAAGAATAATTTATAAAATAATTGGTTGTGGTGTTATGGGTGTATATTTATCTTTTATACTGGGCATCATAATTAACTAGAATAATTTCCTAATGATTAAAATGAATTATTAATCACTTTCACATTCAGAATGAAAGAAAATTAACATTTTAGTTTCGCAGTTTGTAGTTTTGGAGTAGTAAAAAAGTAAAATTAAATTAAAAAAGCGTTTTAATTTCTGGCAACTGTAGCTGTTTTATCTGATGCAATTTTAAGTTTCATAGTTGTGTCGATTTCACAAAAACATTTTTCCTTTTCATTTCGGAACAAATAGCTATTAAGCTACAATGTACGTGTAGCTCGAAAGGAAACAACTGAGTAAATGAGAGAAACAAAACAACAAAGGGGATGTGTTCCTGAGGAAATGAAACGGTTAACATTCCATCACGCTAAGGGTCACGCATACAAATTACAGGCAGGCCCAGCTGCCATGGCCAGGAGAGACAGAGAGATGATTGTTTGGCGACGCATTTTGCTGGAGCTTTACAGATAATGACCACTGAGCTCACACATGTCTCACCGGAAACTGTGTCTAAGGTGTTACTGGCATGGAGGTTGGAGGGAACTGCCAGTAGGTACAACATCTAAACACGAGATTCGGACATCACCGCATTGGTTTGAGATACAAGACGAGAAAATGAGAGAGCTGATTGCATGCATCAAATAAAGACTTGAGCAGGCAGTTTTGTCAAGCACAGCCTCTGCTGAAAACTGCACGGAGAGCATATTCTGATCAGGTTTGAGTACAACATCTCATTACAAAAAAAAGCCCTTTTGTGAGCACAAAGGAAACACCCAGTGGTCTAGCAAACAGTCAAAAAAAAAAAAAAAAGTTATATGGTCAGATGAGTCATTCTTCAACCTACAATCTAGAGTTTTTGTTTCCCACAATGAAAGATTCTGGCAAGTCTGTTGTGATGAAGGGTGCATTTTTTTTTGGGTTTAAATCAAGCTGTTTGAGGGCAAGGAAACGCTGCTCTACAGAAGTGAGCACGCCGAACTGCGGGAGGCAGACTGAACAGACAGCATTAGACCCATCCATGCATGCCAGAGTCCTCTATACTGGGTGTCCCTGGTAACTCAATGGATTCCTGGGCATCCAAAAATGGGTGTAAGTCACATGCCAGGTCTGTGCAAGACACCAGAGCTCAAGCACAACACTTACGGTGGATTACAGCGTCATCAAGGAAACTGTCAGAACGGCGAAGAACAGGCGGCCTTGTTTGTAATCAGAGATAAAAAGAATTCAAAACAATGTATACTTATATAAATACTTTCCCTATTTGGTTCCTACACGTAACACAAGACTTTATCCCATTTCCTTCCAAAGCAAACTAAGAGTAGTTTCATGAGTTACATATTTTAAGTAATAGGTTGTCTTTAATATCGCTTTAATTCATTAGCAGACCAAGTTCTTTGGCAGAAAAGGTGCAAACTTCAGTTTTAAAATATACTGTGGGTCATACCCGATTAGTATACCCAATCCGGGTCTGAAAGACTAGCCAATGTGGAGTTCTATTGTATTCGATTTTTTAAGCATGACATTACGCCAATTACTTCAATTACTTAATTATCAAATTGTTTTCTTGCATTTAGGTTTTAAATCATAATTATGTCCCTCCTTAGCCTTTCAGGAATGGGGCTTATTACCAGAGTGGAGTGTTTAATGTACACAGTCAGCTGCAACATCAGATCATTTTACTAATGATGGTGCTCATGATCCAGACTAACTTAAAAAAATAAGTATCTAGCAGAGCTGTAGAAGGAAGTAAAAGTGTCAGACCTGTCAGCAATAATTCAGAGCCTCTCAGTCATATTTTGGTTATGGAAACTGGTAAAATGCAACTCCAAAGAACAATGTACCCAGAGGAAACCCACATAACGTAAGGAGACCATGAAAAGTCCACACCTAGAGCAGAAGTGGGGTTTAGACCCTTAACCTACCCTGTCCTGTTTAGTAACAGACACAGCAATTCTATTAATCTAGTTTATTTCATATAAATATAGCTTTGGCCAAATATAAAAAATAAGAATCTGTAACTGATTGCTTAAACTATTCAAAAACAAGCTTCCTCTTCTAAAACCCCATTTACCGTCATTCGTGGTTAAGTACCATGGGACAATGTTCTGGCTTTGGAAGTGTGTAGTTTAAACACAATTATTAAACTTTTGTCAGGGTATCAGGTTATCAAGGTAATTTATTGCTACTACAACCTCTGATTATGTCCCAGTAAGCATAGATGGTTATGCTGCTGAGGTGTGGTAAACATGCAAATTACTTAGTGAAGAACATATAGTAATTTTCTGTCTCAGATCTTGACTAGAGTTGCACTATGTGCTGATGTTTACCCACGCAACTGCCACATAGCAAGTACCAGATGATTGACACCATCAATAACTTACCGTAAAACATTTTCACCCTGTCACAATAAACAAAACTTAAATTGCAATTTTAATCCTTTTCAAAATGAATCAAAATAAAGTTTACTGCACTTTCATCCTTGCTGCTTTTATATGCTAATTTGTCAAATATTTTTAGAATCTAATACTACCTGTACAATGAGTGTATCTCCAAAAAGTTCAATTCATTTAGATTTGAAAACCGTTTCAACCGATTCACCGAAAAGAACTGATTCAAAAGAATGATTCATTCACAAATCTAACATCACTAAGTCATACACAATGTGGCATGTTTGTGAGAATTTTAACAATAATGACTGATATGGAGAAAAGTGAACAAGATCTGGTTACCAAAAGACATATTTTGATTTTGACAGAGATGATATTCAGCAAAAGGAAGAAATTTGTGGTAAATCTGCTTTGTTTCTGCCCTCTAGAGGTGGAAATTTCAGGGCCAGAAAGTAAAAATCCAAAGGTTTTGTTTCAAGCAACCAGTTGAGAATAAATAGTGACAGTAACAGAGTACTCATCTGGCTGGTTGAAAGACATTCTTGTTCTGGATATTTACTTTCTGGACCTGAAATGTCCACTTGTTGACACAATTCGTAAGAACGTCAACTTATCTGACAGGCTGAATTGTAGATACAGTAACAACAAGAACTTTTTGGCTATAGTTTATTTTGGGTGAATTTTTAACTCCTTTTTTTGTTTTATAAATATCACAGTATTGTTTCACAAAAAAATCTAATACAGCCATGTGATTTTTTTCTTTCCATTATGGTGCAGATATGAATCATGAAGCTCATGGACCAAACAATGTTTTCATGGCAGAAGTTGATGAGCCAATGGTAAAAATCAACACATAGAGGAAAGAATTTTGTATAAATAGTAGCTTAATATTTAGCATTGTAGCCTCAAACCTCCAGAGCTAGGTTTCAAAAGCAAGCTGTAGCTGTGTCGATATTGCACATTCACTACGTTTGTGTGGTTTTCCTCTGGGTACTCCTGTTTCTTTCTGCAATCCAAAAACATGCGGTTAGCTAAACTGGTGATTTTAAATCGCCCACAGGGTGTGACTGTGAGCACTGCAGTGGACTGGCATCCTGCCCAGGGTGTTCTCCTGCCTTGTGCTGCCTGGAACAGGCTCTAGGGGTACTATGATGCTGGACAGGATCAATGGCCATAGAAGATGAAAAACACAGATTAGGCAGCATAAAAGAGAAAATTTATTCTAAGCAGTTAACAACAATATAATGGGAATGATGGATCCCAAAATGGCTTTGAGATAAACAGTTCAGACTATGAAGGTTATTATTATTATTATTATTATTATTATTATTATTATTATTATTAGTGGTACTAGCAGAAGTAGAGAATTCTCAGCTTCATAGGTGTTAAAACTATGGAACGTTCACCGTTTCTTGTGTCTGAAAAATATTTCCATTAAGCATGAACTACTTTCCTCATGATGTCATGATGCTAATCAACTTCCATGGATATTCATCCATCCATCCATCCATTTTCCAAACCGCTTATCCTACTGGGTCGCGGGGGGTCCGGAGCTTATCCCGGAAGCAATGGGCACGAGGCAGGGAACAACCCAGGATGGGGGGTCAGCCCATCGCAGGGCACACTCACACACCATTCACTCACACATTCACACCTACGGGCAATTCAGTAACTCCAATTAGCCTCAGCATGTTTTCTGGATCGTGGGGGGAAACCCCACGACGACATGGGGAGAACATGCAAACTCCACACACATGCCGCCCCTATGGATATTCATCTCACTAGGAATATGCACAGCACATACAATGGCAAACTGCTGGAGGTACAAAACATCCCATTCTGTGGCAGCAAACATAGCTTATGGGTTTTTGGACTATTGACACAAAAACAACAGATACTGAATACTTCTTTCTCTGTCTTTGCTAGGAAAAATAAAAATATTGAAAGCATCGGAAGGGGAATGTTTTTGACCGTGAGTTTTCACCAGCTGTATCCATGGGTGAGTCTGAGTAACAGCAGTTGGAAGGGGGTGGGAGGATGTAGGAGAGTGTAGGAGGGTGCTGCAGGGTGTGGGAGAGTATACAAAAGTGTATGAGGGTGTGAGGGGTGTAGGAGGGTATGGGAGGGTGTAGAAGGTTGTGGGAGGGGGGTAGAAGGTTGTTGGAGGGCGTAGAAGGGTGTGGGAGGGTATGGGGTGTAGAAGGTTGTGGGAGGGTGTAGAAGGGTGTGGGAGGGTATGGAAGAGTGCAGGAGAGTGTAGAAGGTTGTGGGAGGGTATGGGGTGTAGAAGGTTGTGGGAGGGTGTAGAAGGGTGTGGGAGGGCATGGGGGGTGTAGAAGGTTGTGGGAGGGTGTCTCCCTGAGCAGTAGGAGTGATCATTTCCATGTTCACATATGAAGTTATTGTATATCAAACAGCTCAAAAAAAATCTACAGCTGTTTCAAATCTCCAGTTTGTAAATTCAGACCCACACTGCAATGTCCATGTCCCCTCCATAGCTACAGGAGTCTCCTGTAGGCACTCCACTTTTCTTGCAGTACCAAACAGCCTTCCCCCCCATCAGGGGATACCCAGGCAGGAAACAGGCAATTTTGAGATACCAACTGCATCTCTTTGAACTTAACCAAGAAATCCACGTCAGGGGGACTGAAAGCCCCAACGCTGGGAGTGTCAGGCAAGAGAGCTACCAAACGGGCCACCATGTCACCCTCCCATGCCAAAACATACTCTTTGTAAAAATCTGTGACTTGAAAATTTTAGATGTACACCCTCAAATGGTCGGATATTAATCATAAAGCATTTTTTATCTGAAGTAGCTACTATATATACTATATTTGTTCATGGTTTGTAGAAGTAAATGAGTTATTGTAAAGTGTTACAAAACCAAAAACTTGCATCACATATTAAGTATGTTACTCCTCGGTGAGGAATTCATTCCACAAACATTAGGCATTCATATAATATTTGCAACAAACAAGCAGCAGTAGCCACATCTCGTGGCCAAAACTTCCCTTATTGCAAGTGACATCAACACACTATCAATAACGAACAGGAATAGGCTACCATTATTGGAAAAAATAATGCCTCTGATTTGAAGTGATTTCATCATCATGATCATAATCTTTAGATTAGAAATTAGAAAAAGTTATGAAAGTACGAGGTCATAATAGGGCTTTTCAAGAGGGAAAAAGAAAAGAGTTCATATCTGCTAGATGATGAGCATCAGAGAATCTCTGATAAAGGCCAACCGCCGAAAATGGGCGGAGTATGGAAGGTGAAAGGCGACGCGAACCTCCAGTAAAAATAACTAAATACGGGCGAGTGTTTTTTCTCTTCGCTGCACATAACACCGTGGATATTTCTAAAACGAGGCAAACAAACATTGTGAGGGAGAAAAAAAACAGACAAACATGGTTTCATGAAAATGGTGTTATTACCAAGGTGCCAAAGAACCCACATTACCAAACCTTTGTTTCTGAAATTAAATCACGGAGTAACAACAATACATTGTTCTTTCTTACTGATTCCCAAGAAAATCAGGCAAATAAAGTAGCAAAGTACTGTCGACACTTAGACGCAATTATACTATAAATACATAGAGACAAACGAACTCGGGTCGCGCACCTCTCCCTTACCAGCAATAGTGTTCAGGCTGTGACAAAAGGCAACGTCTTCGTCCCTAAACAAGTAAAACTCCAAAAGTCTCAGTCACACAGTACTTATTCTGCGTGGGCATGTAAAACGTCCAAATCCTGTTTCTGTGAAATAACAAATACCAGCATGGGCGAGTTGTGTCAGGTTAAAAGTAGACCCCCGCCTGGCCCGCCTCCGTTCCAGCGAACCGACGGGGATTTCCTTGTAGGAACTGCTTTCTGTTTTGAGACTGGGCGAGCAACTCACATATTTTCCCATCATCTAGTTCAAGGGATCGTCTTAAAATTGACTTCATTTTCAATTATTTTAAACGGGCATAAGAGCAACAAGGGCATCCTGAATTAATGTACTAAGAATACTGATTATGGTACTTGGAAACTAGTAACATGCAGGAGGTCCTCTTTGCGCTGACTGGTAGATTTTCATTCTGATCATAAAAAAAAAATCATCCAGTTCTAGGAATTTCATACATAATGATATATCTAAAATAGTAAAATTAAAATCCAACCATCCATTTTTCATACACTCTTGTCTTATGCAGAATAAAATGTAAATGGTGAATTGTTAACGTTAAATTTATTTTGAAAATGAAATAATTGTTCGTCTGTTTACATTACTATATGCACAAACCAGATGGGAGAAATTCGAATAATGTTTTGTAGTTTTCTATATAGCTTTTAATAAATCGAAAACATATATTTTAAACAAAATGATGAACTGCTAAAAAAAAAAAAGTAACAAAAGACAAACTATCGAATACAAACCAGCCAAGGAGACGGATATTCGCATGCATTGCATTTTCTATATGCGCTCTGCTAAATAGCTCCACCTAGTGCTCATTTGCAGTCTGCTCATTCCTAATCTACATTTCATTATCAGTCCTAGCTGTTACTTTGGTGACAATGCCAAATCGCTAGTCCAGCCCTGAAAGGAACAGCACACAAACAATACAAAAAAAAGCCAAATCAAAATTACTGGCACCTTTTGTAAGTTGCATGTGATGATTGTATTTCAAGCAGTTTCATCCTGCTAAAAAAAATCCTGTAACAAGTGTGAAAAGTTTCAGGTGCTGGTAATTTGAAAGTCATGCATTGAACCAGGTCAAACAGACAAAAGTAGATCCCGTGTTTTGTGTGTCTGTGTGCACCTCACCAAGCATAGAAAGTAGAGAATGGTCTGTGGAAGCATGAAATAACATTTTAGAAAAGCATGGACAACTGCAAGGTTACAAGTCCATCTCCAGAGATATTTACATTCCTGTGTGCACTGTATGAAATGATAATCAAGAAGATTACCAAGATATTTTGGAATGTAATGCAGAACCCAGTGTCAGACAGTTTGGTCTCCGTCGTGGGCCTTTTATTGATATAGTTTATATTGCTTTAAAAATATCTATGTAGGGCCCCTGTTCTGTCGATTTGTCCTACCCTGCTGAGCTGTCCTACCGTACCACATTTGAATAAATATATCTGTCGATCAGTGCTACCCTATCAAACAATGCTACCATCATTTTTATGGGCTGAAAGTGGATGGCCGAAAAATTAGTAATAAAAAAAAAACATCAACAATGTAATGTAGACACTGCGACAGTATTACCAGTGTTAGAATTACAGGTAGCACATTTTGATAGACTGAAATACTTTGATTTTATGAGATACATAAAATACTTGTGTAACCAATTTCGATAGAGTAAAATACTTTATAAAGGAGGATGTGAGCATTACTGACTCGTATATCAAGCATGAGAAAACGGGCATGATTTCATTGTACGCATGCACAGTACCCAAAGATGGGAAATTTCGATGGGTATGATGAAATGTTAGAATACCACCAATTCGCATATTTCTCCTGCGCCCCTCCCCTCCCCCTCAGTCACAAGTCCTGCATGCAGCAGCAACATCGGGACAGACACAAACAGGAGGAAGGCTAGTGAAGAGGAGCTGGTTGGTAAAATACATGCTGGTAGTTTATTTTTGAGCCAGTTTTCATGCACATGTACAGTTGTGTTAATAAAAGTGTCTGTGTGACATTGGGGACATTTGGCTCTGACTTGGCTCTCCATTTATTGCTTTAAGGAAAACATATCGATCTATATACTGTATATTGCCGTTCAGCAAAAAATAGCGAGATGTGGCTTTTTGTCCATTTCACCCAGCCCTAAATTATGGTAATGCTCAACGTGCAGGATATGCCTCTGGATCCTTAAACAGACATCAGCTGCCCTTAAGAAAACCAGTAAATTTCTTCCTATGACTCCTGTCTAGTGGATGCTGGGAACCTTGGCCCCGGGACTCAAGTGTTTAAAGGCAATGCTAATGCTTAAAGCGCTACATAAATAAAGGTGAATTTCAATTCAAATAGTGGTGTGGGGGTTGCACAAAAGAAGCAAAAACAATATCGCGACTGCAAATTTAAAAATTTTATTTAACTTTCATACAACTACTTCAGTCTTAAAGGGAAACATCAAGTTTCATTCATTTTATAAAAAATTGGGCTCTCTTACAGATTCTTTTGACGTCACATTTACAATTACGTGAGACATTGCATTCAAACAATGTTTCTTTTCACAAAACTGGAGATTATAAAAAGAAAACCCTGAACTCTGATGCATCCGATACATAAATCACCCAAATTTATACAGTGAAATGAATAGCAAAAAAACGCATGTGCCCAAAGAGTCTCTTTCAGGCAAGTCACCTTTCTGACCAACAAAGCATGGTGATGACTATAAACGTTCAAGGCCTTCATCATACATTTCGTTTTTAATCCCTGATCCACCTTCAGTCCTCATGAATGTTGAAGAGCTTAGCTACTTCATTTAGGTCTGCATGTTCCTCCCCATCCTTAATAATCTTAAAAAAATAAAACAAAGAAAAGGACACTCATTACCACGATCACAGTCCTAATTTCTCAACTCTGTATGTCATTGCAACAAATGTTGATTTGTAAGCAGACGTGTTACCGATTTACACTTTGCCATTGATACAGTGTAAGCAAAGGCCAATCACAGTCGTTGCGGTCTATAAATCTGACAAAGTGTTCTGAAACGTGCACGTTAAATCACTTACCTTCCTGGCTATGGGCATTCTATTGAATACATTCCACAGGATGATGCCCACTACAACCTTGTCACGAACATAAAAGATGACTCCCTTCCCATAATCCTCTCCCTGCTGGGGTATGCGAGGAGGGCTTGTGGAAGCGGCTGCTTCATCGCTGGCTACTGCTTCAGTCTCGCTCTCTGACCGGATTCCAGTTCCTACAAAAATTTGCAAAGAGGGTCATTTCATCATGAATGACATTTAGATTTCTCACAGGCATCCTAAAATCCATATTTTTAAATATTTTATTCGCTGAACCACATTTATTGGTCACTAACAATATTTACTTCCAAACTGGTACACTTATGCACTTCGATTTTTAAATTGCCTAATTGAAGAATTTATCAAGTGTATTCAGTCTTAAATTAATTTTAACATTGCAATTGACAGCAGGATCCAATTTGAAATGCAAAATCAATTTCTCATCATGCTATAGGATGCTAAGAGCTACATGGCCATTGAGCTGAGGGCCGTACCTGATTCTTCAGTAGCAGCTTTTGGTGTGTCTTTTGGTGTTGCTTTCGCAAAGACTCCAACTGTTGGAAGGCTACTGTCCACAATCCCAATGGCTTCATAGCCTACATCAGGGCCAAGGTCACTCCTAACACACAACACGGAAATCGAGATTTAATGAATGAAAATTGGGCTGCACAATATTGCGTCGTGATATAATTGCGATTATATGGCACTGGTGTAATACTCACCTACATTGTGTGCGTAAAATATTTGTCTGGTCGCTGGTTTTTCAGTACTACACGGATGTTTACTTACACCCACAATTTGGTATGCAGATTAGTAGTATATTGTGATGTCTAAAATGTAGTAATCGGTATAAATTCAGTGCATCCTTATGTTTATTAAATTTGGTTAGGGGAGCACACCACACGCTACCATTCCGGTATATCGTAGACGTGACACACACTGTAGTCGAGGTGAAGAAAGGTCAGCAGTCGCATCATGAAAGAGGACATATGGACAAACACCGTAAAGATGTCGATGGTGTAGTGGTACTTTTTGCAGTTTAAAGTCTGACATGCTCATTAAACATAAGGATACGATGGATCTATACTAGATTACTAACTATTGGACATCACAATACACCTCATTAATATTTTAGACGTACTACTAAAAATCGCCAGGGATGTACCAATACTGGCATCGGGTATCAGGCCGATACTGCACTCATATAGTCACTTGTAAAAATTCTCTGATACCAAGAACAGATACAACTAAATTGCAACATCACGTTAAAACTCAAAGCAGTAGTGTTTTTTTTTTTTTTTTTGCTGCTCAATCAGATTTCGGCATCTAGCAAGAGATACATCAACCGGAAACATTTGAGAAGGCTAACTGCACAGAACACTGGCGCTGGCAAATTGACAAGAATACACAGAAGATATCAGCGGTTTGGACATATTTTAAGATAAAAGATAATGACAGAAGTAAAGCAGATTGTAAGCCCTGTTCTGCTAAAGTGTCAAGAGGAAGAAGGGACAGCACGTCATTTAACACAAGCTATTTGATCAAAAGATGCATCATAGTGCAGAGTACATGAAGTTTGCTAATGCTAGCAGAGAAAGACCGCAACAACAAACTATAGTGTAATTTCCGGAGAAGAGAGAAAAAAATGTCTAGAGACAATCCACGTACAGTAAAAATAGAGGCTCTTACTACATTGTCAAGTAGGTCCTGTCACAGACATGCCTCAGAGCAGGGGCGCAGGTTTCATATCATTGCGGAGGACGGGTATATCGGGGTCAGAGTTGCAACTCCATATCGCATTATAGGTTCAAGTCACATTATAGTTAATATTTTTTATTAGTAAATTATTGCTGTAATAGTTACAATAAAGTGAAATTTCTCTTTCCATTTTTACTGTTATTCATCTTCACTAATATGCTAATTTCAGTGTGTTAATGTCCCGCATTATGTATGGTGAATTCCCGGGAATTATTAAAATTATCACAAATCGTGAGACTCTGCCACAAATGTCTGGTCCTGCATTGTGGAATAATGTCCTCACCTCAGGGTGCACTGTGGTGCCCTTGTCACTCTCCAGCGCCCTGTCTTCTCTCACAAACACATCCTAACTTTTTTTTTATTAAAGAGAGAAGGAGAAGAGTGAGATTTTTCTGTCACACTCAGACTAAGTGGGCAGGCTCGGCCCAATAGAGTCGCACGTCCAGTTTTCCGCCAAATGTATTACTCTCATACAAAATAAACAGTCACTGACTAAATATCTTTTCATGCCATAGTGACATATTAATGGATGTTCTTTGCATTATAATCCATTGACGGAGAACTCTTGTATATCAGAGACTTTGTCTACACAAACGTGTGTTTATATTTGGTTGGAAATGGCCGTATGTTATGCATTTTATTTGATACAATCTGAATATTAATATGAGTAACAAGCTAAGCAAATCTGAAAATAAGGGGAAAAAAACTCAGTTCATTGCATGTGATGATAATTGTTAGCCTGGTATAACAGGTTTTCGTAAAAGTTCAAATTTACTCATCAGTAATGCTTGGTGAAAAATGTAAATGAACAGATGGGTTACAAACAAATTTTTATTTGAGTATTGGCCTGGTTATGCCAAGTTGGGGGTGGGGCTGATTACAGCATGTTGCCGCTCCCACCACCTCAGGGATAAGAACCTGAGTACAGCTGTGCAATGGGGGGGGTGTCACTCAGCATCTCACCCCTGCCTGGTCAGGAGAGGTCACTTATTTTCAATGTTATAAATACTGCCTTAAGCACTTGTATTGGTACTTGGTATCAGCATGTATACAAATGTAAAATACTCATAAATCGGTCTGAAGAACACGAGATTGGGGCGACCCTATCATCTGGTTAACAAACTGTGGGCGCAAGTAAATGTCTGAATAGTACGGAATATTGGGGGTCTGGATGAATGCGTACACCCACCATCTAATGCCCTGGTAATTACTGTGTACGGGCCATATAATCGTGACATATCATGCAGCCCTAAATGAAACAGAACTTTACTCTCTGATCAAAAAGTTGAAATCAAGCCTCACCAGAACATAGACTGGTGCCAATAGGGTTTGCTGGCTCCAGTCATGTTTTCCCCAGCCAGTCTACCGCTCACCACTGCATGGTCATGGTGCTCCACCCGTCGCCGGCCCAGTCTGATGTCATAAAAGCAGGCTGCATCGCCAGCCTATGGAAACAACCCACCGGTGAACACTGACCAATACCATTTGTAATCCTACCTCAAACTTTGTTTTTCATTTCATATTTCGAAAAGCTCAGGTTTTTAAACTTAACTCTCCAAGTGAAAAACAAATATTCATATTCCGATTTTAAGCATCAATTCTAATGTAAAGTGCATACCACCCAAATGTTAGATCGGGCCTGCAGTTCTGAATTGACCCGGTATCCTCCTAAGTCAGAGTCCACCTCCAGGCCAGCAGACTTGGCGAGTTCCACACTTGGCTCCAGTCCCACTGCAGCTACAATGTGATCAGTTTTTACCTAAATGAACATGGGTAACATTTAGAAATGCACACATCCAGCATGGCAACAACTGCTGTTCAAAAACACAAAGAAAACCACCCCTGTTTTGTGTTGCACTCCTTTTGCCCTTTTACACTTCTTGTAGAGATTCAGTATCCCCTAGGGGTGCTGCCCATTCAGACTTCAGTGATGCTTTCCCACAGTTGTGTTGACTTTTTCTTCTAGATCTGCTACCAACTAACTCATTCCACTTTGTTCCACAGACGATCAACCCTTAAGAACCCTTCATCCTCTCCGTTCTATGCTTCTTGATGTGGATCAGAGAGCAGAGATCAATAAGAGATTTAATAACTTTCACTTGGATTGATCAGAGCAGGCTATGCCAAGGAAGGAACTGGTGTCCCTGTTTTGTGAACTCTAGTCTATTTGTATTCCCAACAAAATCTGCTGCACTCAAATCACAAAAAAAATCTTAATACTCTGACTCAAATCGCTCTTTTGTTTATTTTTTACAAAATAAATAGACAAACGATAATAGGGACAGGAGGGTGGCACAGTGGCGAGCACTGCAGCCTCACACCTCTGGAATTGGGGTTTGCATGTCATGCTCTCTCTGCATGTTCTGGAGAACCCATGTTCCTTTGGGTTCTCCAGGTTCCTCCCACAGTCCAAAAACACGCTGAAGTTAATCTGAGTGACCAAATGGCCCGTAGGTGAGTGAGTGAATGGTGTGCATGCCCAGCGATGAGTTTGCATCCCAACACGGATTATTCCCAACCCTGCAACTGTATATTCCAGACCACCATAACTCACCTTAAGACAAGCAAGTATAAAATATATAGGTCACAATAGGGTCATTCCATTGAAATTCATCAAATGGCCATTGTATCATTGTTGATGAAATGTAGCATGTGAATTATGAATACCTTGCAGAGCGCAGTAATGTTTTTTGTTTATGCATTTTTTATCCCTTTGAGATACAGCACCTTTTACAAACCAGGGGTAGCAAAAAAAAAAGAGGACTTTTACATGGGGTGGTCATATTTCATCAAAAATGGGATGCAAAACCTTAGAAGTCTGTTGAATTAAAATGGAGCGACCCAAGAACTAGATTTGCAGGGGAAATATACTGGGTCCAGGCACCCCAATGTGCCCTAGAAACCAAGGCTCCAGACTGGTGCAACAAGAACCAGAGACATGTCACTGAAACAAGCCAGGCATGGCTTGCATGTTGGCACGCTGGAAAAAAGTCAAGTAGCATTCCACAGGCCCCTGTGTATGAAGTGCATCACCGGACATCCTGAAGTTCAATGCATCATTGGATAAACAAGGGAGGGGCATGCACTTCACTTCTTTAACCTATCACAGACGTCCATGTCTGACATCACCGCATTTCTCACGACAAGTTGGGGCCAATTTGCGGCTCAGCAAGCTAAGCTTCTGCATCTGTGATCAGGTTACTGGATCAAACCTTGGGCCACTAAGCAAGGCCCTTAACCTCCAGCTTTATTAAATTATAATCATCATCAAGAAATAAAGACACAGCCTTACATTGCTCCAAGCAGCCTATGAAAGCGTCTTCCTATGTCATGTACTTTAACAAAAGGCGTACATAATAAAACAGGTAGTTTACAACTCTGCGTAACAGAAAACAATGGTTTTAATTAATGGTGATGTCATACAATGAACACTGACTGGTTACAGAAGCGAAACACAAGCCCCTCCCTTGGTGACTCAGGAATGCATTCAACTTGTGACATTCGTGTGTCACATGCATTTCATTTGTGTTGCAAGGTCTTGTTTGGTCTTTTGAGGTTATTATTCCTCACAGATGGTTCAAACACACTGACAGACAAAGCACACTTAGAGGCTGGTTACGGCTCATACCAAGAGCATTTTCCAGTCCACCTGCATCACTGTACACGCTGTTCTAAATCACCAGGAAATCACAACACTTTAGCAAGAATGTGATTCATCAACTAAAGTTCAGAGTTCAACACAATCACCCCAATAAGCTAACTACCAAACTGAAAAATTAAGGCTAAACTGGCACCAGGGGCGACAAACTTTCAGCCCCAGACCAGCGCATTTTGTTCTCGTTCTGGGGAAGCTCTGATAAATGATGCTAGCTTGTGACCGCGGAAGCACCCCATACATATCAGATAAGGTAGAAAACAAGATGTATCAAAAGCAAAAATAAAGCTACAACATGCCACATGGTCAGCTTTTCACGAGAACATTGCCGTTCAATCTGTCCCCCTATATCATATATTGCACACCTATAAAGGGAAAATTTCTGCACCATTTTACATAAATACATCAAGAAAAAAAACAAACTGAAAGGCAGTAGCTCCCTAAGCAGTGAGCTGATCATCTCCTTGGTGGCCGTTGCCTGTCAGTATCAACATTCCCTTTTCTTTCAGCCTCATCACAGCATCACATCAATCTGTATTAAGTGGCATTAAAATTATTCTTATGAGCACAATGCAGTGAGCAACTTCATGGAAACAGCTGACCAGAGTAGCTATTGACTAAACGTTTATCTATTACTATATGTCAATTTTATTTAAATGCATTTTAATATAAAGCACACTGAATTTGTTTATGACATGTGCTACATAAATAAAAAGCCTACTTGTTCTCAGAGCGTAACATCGGTTTGACTGAAATGTAGCTTGTGTGATTCTGTCCTTTCTACCTGGCCTCTCGGCACTCCTGACCCCCACATGGCTTGTTCCATGGCTTACCCTCACCTTCAACAGGGGATTTGTTTTTCTGAAGCTCAGGAGCTACAAAGCATGTGATGAATGTGTTATTTTACTGTAAACAAAGTCATGCTTTAAAATTCGACTAACTAGGCAGGTCAGCCTTACTGATACCAGTCTCATCGGCGCCTTTATTTCCCCTGGGTTACCACTTGTGGCGTGACAGTTTGCCTGGAAAGCATGCGTCAGTTTGGCACATTCGGCAGCGTCATCCACTAACCGTCTACTTTTTCCCAGTCTGACTTTTCCGACGTCGCTTGCCATCTTTCCACCATCCATCATTTGAGAAACTTCCAGTAATTAGCAACGGCAAGCAACACTGCGCTCGCTCAGCTCTAAATGACAAGCGATCAGATGGACGCAAGTGCTGTGCATTTGCACGTTTCTTTATGCAGAGCAGTCGGGTGTATTATGTGCATGTATGCGTGGATGTATGCGTGCATGTGTGTGTGTGTGTGCGTGAGTTTGTGTGCATGGCTAAAAGTCGCTGGTTAGCATTTTGAATCGCTGTTGTAGAATTTTAAAGATTAGTTTCTGACCAGCACAACAGCAAAGCAGAGCAGCAAGAATCCTGGGTCTCCTGATTTGCCACTCAAGACTGGGCCTAAACACAAATTAACAGCCGAACAATCACCCTCAAACTCCCATGATAACGAAACACTCCTCCCTGACCCCAAAGACAGGCATACCACAGGGCTGCATCCTCAAACTGCTGGTAGGCTTGTACAGGCTTGTTAGAGAGTGCCTCCTGACAAAATGCACAACAGCTTCATCTGCTGGCCGCTTCAAGGCTCACCAAAGAGCTCTACAGCGAGTCACCAACATGGCCCAAGATATCACAGCTACCTCGGATCTTTACAAACTGCACTGACTAGAGAGGGTGGTCAAGACCATTAGAGCTTCCTCCCACCCCAGCGATCAACTGTTTGCTCTCCTCCCATCCAATCGGCACGACAGAAGCATTCGCCCCCACATCAAGCAGCTTCGGCTTCTCTCCACGCGTGTATCCGAACAGAACTCCAAGATCCAAAGAGTGATTTCAAAACATCCCGTGTACTGAAATTGCACTGAATCGTGAATCCAAGCACACAGCTATGTCTAGGCACCTGCTTTATAGAATTCAAAGGTTGGGATTAATTAGAGATGGCAGCGACTGGAAAAATCCCTTCACACACTAACCCATTCAAGATGGCAATGGGCAAGATTTGCACATCAGTCCTTTAACAAAAATGGGCTGTGTGCAAGTAGGCAAATATATTGGCAGTAAAAAATGTGACCAACATAATTACAGTATGCAAAGTATCAATTTTTAGCTCTCGGTGAAATAAACATCACCAGTGCAATTTGTAAATTAATAATGTAAATTATAAATAACAAGAACAACAACAAAGGAGTTGCCAAGAGCCACCCACTAGCACACAGGCCAAAAAGTGCAGAAGACCACACTGACGGGAGCGACCAAAGGGCCCTGGTCAGGACAGGGACTACCCTGTGTTCCCTGGCAAAAGCAGAAAGCAAGAGAAAAGTAATTCTCCTACAGAATACACAAAAGTGAAAGGCTATACTTACAACACGGCCGTCCTTTAGTTTGATTTCTACTTTGCCATCCTGGAAACTGACATGCTTCACTACAGCCTCGGTCATGACATTCACCCCCTCTGTAACGAAAATGGGCAGCGAAGTAGCTGAGAAATCTCATTAGGAGGCACTCCTGCAACTACAGAATGGTGAAGGGCCGTTTCACTAATAATACGCAAAGATTCAAGTGCTTCTCACCTTTCCTGACTTTATTAGTCGTCCAGTTGCTCAGATATTCGGGCAACACCTTTCCCATGTTGCCCTTTTCGGGAAACATCTGAATCACCTCCAGACCAGTTTCTTTAGCTGATTGAGGACAGAATTGGAAGCTTGTGAGTGTATTTCCTTCAACGATTGGCTCATATCTGAATCAGAGGTTCCCAGCACTCAGGAAAGTAGCCTTACCTTTCCTACCCAGGGCACACGCCAGCTCACTCCCCAAAAATCCACCTCCAACAATAGTCATGGACTTGACTTCTCTAGATATTTTCTCCAGACACCTGAAATCTTCAATCTATAAAAGTCAGACATTCACACAGTTAACAATTCGATACACTAGTTCCACGTTAGAATGCCTTTTTGTAGTTCAGTTCATTCAGATATGCACTCAAGTTAAAATGTTTGTCATAAAAAAAAAAAAAAAAAAAACACAAAAGCTTTAATGTACAAATACAGTGAATGACCATCTAAAAAGCATCCTTCATGCAGGTATAATGCAACGAATTATATAATCAGATTTCTAAATTAAAATCAGCAAGATTAGCCTTTTTATAACTACAAGTGTCATTTTTTTCCATTGCCAAATTTGTACAATCCAGAAATATACACAATTCCAAATTGTGAAGAGAAAACACAAAGACTGCAGTGCACATACCTTCCTGAAGAGGGTCGTGTGCTGTGCTACAGCAGCTCCAGCCCGCTCAAGTACCTGTAAGTTCCTTGGCACACCGCCTAAAACAGCCCGAACACTAAATTACATACATTATTAAATGGCAAACTGAAACGGCATTCTAAATGCAATGTCAGAAAAAGACTCATATATGGACTGCAAAAACAACAACAATAATAATTGATACTTTATTGATCCCCATGGGGAAACTGTCTTTATGCCTCCCCTCAACTTGCTGTGTGTAAAGTAATCTGTCCGCCAAGGGCAGCCACCCGCTGCCAAGCCCAGGGAGCTGGGGGACGAAGGCCTTGCTCAAGGACCCACAAACGTGCAGAGGTGGAGCCACACACTTCCCCCTAAAACTCACCGGCAGTTTAAAGGCACAGACAGGGTATGGAACCGTGATCTTCGGTTTACAACACTGACGCTTTACCCCCAATCTCAATAAAGATTTTAAAAACACACACAGAGCAAACTGCTACTGAATGTATGCAAGCTGTGTATGCAAAAAACACACACTATATACAAAGACAGCAAACACCAGATCCACCCCATATACAGATCATTATGTAGTTTAGCTGCTACGCAGCAGGGGTGGAGATTTCCCGGTCCAGTTCTGGTACAAATCCAGACCAAGATTTTGTTTCAACCAACCAGTTCAGTATAAAGAGTCACAGTCACAGAGTACTCAACTGGTTGGTCGAAACAAAATCTTGGTCTGGATTAGTACTCTCGGGACCAGAAATCTCCACCTCCGCTACGCAGTGCTGTCTCGACTTACCTGTGGCAATGAGGCACTTGTCGTAAGAAATCTCAGTGTCGTCATTTAGGCGCACTTTGTTTCCTCTTACATCCATGTGCACTACCTATGAGAGCATGTCAGGAAATTCAGAGCAGGTACTATTTACTTGACTTACCAGTCCAGAGATATTGGCTTCTGGAATATCCACGCACACACGTGCACATGTACACACACACTAGTTAAACCGGGGCCTTAAAAATATTAGATTTTGCTTTAGTCAGGAAAAAAAATGGAAACATACCTTTTTACCAGTAAGAACCGCAACCCCACCATTCTCCACTTCAGATAACTCGCGAGGACTGACATAAAAAGATGGAGGCTGGAAATAGATGCTGTCAAAAGAAAAATGCAGATTATTAAATAATCCCAAGGAGAAATCCACAAACACCTTTCCAGAGAACGGGACACACCTTCTCTCTTTGCCATTCCACTGTTTGAAACGGAGTGTGTCTATCACACTAGGATCATCAGAGAACCACAGCTCTTTGGAGAGAGGAGGACGCATGTATGGCAGATCCGATTCATCTGTAACGATTAACACCTAAGGACATAGCAATGTAAACCCAATGGAGCTGATCAGAATTCGGCAGTAGTTCTGATGTCTAGTCTGAACGGGGCAAACGGCATTGCAGCTGAAACTACGCTTTGGACCTTTACATCATTAAGGGTCAGGGTTCATAAACGGACATTTTATTGTACTCGAGAAAAATACTTATTCAGTAGCAATACACAACTCCACAAACAACTATAGGTAAATGGTATAAATCCCAAATCACATTGAATAAAAGTAGGATGTCTATATGGCAGTGAGTGTAGGTTACTTGTTCCGATTTGACAGGCACACCCTGCTTCAAGAGAATTATCTGGTACCGTGTAGCATGGTACTGACCCTGGCGCCAGGATCCCGAGCCCGAATGGACCTGGCTGCGGCAAAGGCGGCGGTACCACCGCCGATCAGCAGGTAGGGGGCATGAGGGGGGACTTCGGGGAGGCTCACGGCTGCATCTACCCCAGGTGTATGGGAGACAAATGGCACAGCTTTAGACAAAACAGATCTGAAAACCCAGAAAAGGGTGTTCTCCTGGATAGAGAAGTTGGACTTCATGCCTCAAAATACCTGCTGCCGTCTTATGTACAAGCCTTTCCTCAGGGATAAATACCAAGGCTGGCGCTGTGTTGTGTTAGCATGACTTAAGGATTAAATCTTGTCCTTCCATTCAAGTTTCAAAACTAATGACAAAATTTCCAGTGCTGTTAGCTCTTACCACTTTCAGTAGAAGACGGATCCGTCTTCAGTTCTCCAGGTGTTGATTCCAATACTGGTGCAGATACTGTCAGAATAATTGAAAGAGAAATCGAACTGCTTTGTTTTGGTAAACAGGCTGGAAATTTTCACTCTTAAAAAAAAAACAACTAGATATGCTCGAAACAACGTGTTAAAGCAGGATTTCCCCAGATGTTAGTGTTAAAGAGTCACAGGTCTATGCACGTTTGCAGACCAAGCAGTGCGTGCTCACTATGGTACCAAGGACCCCATAAAAGATCTTTCAGTACAGAATACATGATGTTTTAGTACTGCTATGACTGCAGTCCTACAGCATGCAACTGAAGAAAAATTAGGCACCAAAAAGTCAGAATGCAAAGCAAGTTGATGCATTAGTAGACGATGGTGTCTAGACAAGAGAGCGGTTCAAACTATCCAAGGTTAACCTTTAGATTCTGAAATTTTGTTGGAATCACTAGGGCTTATGGTCTTCTCCTGAGCAGGAAGCCCGGCACTTCCTCCTACGACTCCCTCATTCTGCTCTGCAGGTCCCCTTTCTGCTAAAACAGAGGCTGTATTCTCTTCCACGGTGGCCAATTCTTCCACATCACGAATGCCAGGCTCTTAATAGCAAGAGATTGCATGCAAAGTCAGCAAATAATATTACAGCTTCCTCCGACGCTCACATCCAGGCTTTGTGAAGCAAAGTTTAAGCAACTCAATATCTACAAGAAGTCAAATATATTCTAGAAGGGAGAACTTACTCAGTAATCAGCACTATGCATGAACCTCTGGTACTACTACTGAATTTTTTTTTTTTTTTTAAAGCTAGGTTCAGTTTCTTGAGAAATACGAGATCTTTTGGAAAACGCAATTAAAAAAACTAGTGCACCGAGGTTAAAGAAAAAACTTCAAAACATCAACTGTCTACTCAATTACTTTAAAAAAAAAAAAAAAAAAAACACAACACAAATTTCTCTTAATCACTTCTGCCGATGACCTTGTCCAGGATAAGCGGTCAGTAGTTGGATGGACTTATTTCTGGTACTACCGTAATTTATTCAGGTAAAACAGCTTCATAATTTCATTAATTTTAAGCAACTTAATAGGAGACTTGCAATAACAAAACCTGGAAATTAGATACTTTTGGAAAACAAAAAAGTTTTGTCACAAATATAAACAATGACAAAACAATGTCCTAATCTAAAGTATTCTTTCACTACTGGCAAAACTGACACCCACCCAACAGGATAAACAAAGAAAATACAAATCACAAGAATCATAAGACTTTTCTTAACTAAGACAAACAATTTTTGATAAAAAGTATTGGGCATCAGGACTGCAGACACTAATGAGTTACATAAACTGATATTTAAACTTTAGCGTCTTAAGTGGAGCAGAGGGTCTAATACATTATAGGGATATTATGATCAACATGTGTAACTCTTCAAGGAGCGATTAAGTTATATAAGTAAAATATAAGTAGAATACTATTATACAAGGAATATATTTCTGTTAGATGTAGTCAGGTTTTGGGACATTGCAAAAAAAAAAAACTGGGAAAAAGCTTTTGAAATTGATTAAAAACACTTCTGTTAGAAAAGTGTAATCATCTACACATAGTTTCAAAATAACAACAGGATCAGGTCTCTATAGCAGAAAGCAATAACAGCAAAGTAGAAGAAACCATTAGTTATAACATCTAAAAAGATGCACACCATTTGAAGTTGCTGCCTTGGCTGAAAGAGAATTCAAATTAATGATCATTTACTTAACTTTTAAGTCACTTGACAAACTGGTTTGAGTTAAGTTTATAAACAACAAACCTATAGGATACATTTGCATTATAAAACTAAAACAGAAATTGAAGAGCAAAAGCCCACCAACCTACCTGCAGCTGGTGTGTGGGGGGTAGCTGAAGCATCTTCTGAATGCTGTACAGATCTGGAACTTATTTCATTAAGTCGATCCTGGTACCTCTTCTTATCTTGTGACAATGTGCTATACATCTTCAAGAAAGTTGAGAAACCGACTGTCACATGCTCAGCATTGCTGATATTCAATTCAAAGTGCAGATGAATAGAAATTAAAAACGGAATCACACCAAACACAGCACAGAGTCTGGCCTGCAGCCCCTTGACATCATTCCCCACAACTCATACACGCTGTATGAAAATTAGACAAAAACTAATATTTTGAGCTCATTCAGTAACTATTAAGCACAGTGTGGAAATTTTAAATTGAATGGGTGTAAGTAAAACTGCGTATTAATTACACTGACAGGAAAATACTGGAACAGGGTTTGCATATTTGTTAATACCGAGTTCTTGTACATAGATTTGTTGTACAAAAAAGAATAGATATCCAGGATAAGCACACTAAGTAAAATACAAATGTAGAATTTCAAACTGTTTTACTGACTTCCAGCTGCCAAAAAACAAAGTTCAGTTTATTTTGTTGCAAAAACCCTTTATTTTGCTTTCCAGTACAAAAATACACTTACATATATTCCTCCTCCAAGAAAAGCAGCACCCACAATCATGAAGTAAGCAGCATTATCGCCTGCACTCCCAGGGGCGCCTGACGACATCAGGGCCTTTGGAATCACTGGCACCATTTTGTCACATTTCAGCACTAAGAGAAAGAAAGGTGGATTAGACAAATAACAGTCTCAGAACACAATGACTGAAATAACTGTACTTAAATCCAGAACCATAAAATGGCAAACTACATTCATCGCTAACATGTAGAAAGCAATCACAAACTGAAGTGTCATTCTACTAAAAATAGCATTTTACGGCCATAGGCGAAATACTTTAGCTTACAAGGCCTCTGTTTAATAGTTAACCGTGCACGACCTTGGTACAAACTTTACAAGAAAAGCCTTGGGGTACAGACATGCAGCCCTAGCTCCCTGCCAGGGACACTGGGCACCATATCTGGGAACGTAGTTATTTCATTCATCTTTAACACTCCGGTGTGACATTTAACTTAAAGACTGTGCAAGGCCTGAATACGTGCACCAAATTAACACAAAACTAACAGTCAGTAAACGCGAAGAAAACCTTTTAAGAGCACAGTTTAGCCAGATAGGCATCTAAACTGAACTAATAAATGCAGAAGTTACACAAGACACAAAACCTGCGCAATGACCATCAAATACAAATTCATACTCACGTAGTTCGCAATCATTACTGACCCTTAATCAACTGCTATTGTCAGTAGCAAGCCGGCTAATCTGTCACAACTTGATATGACACTGACGTTGTGCTATGAAATACTAAAGCGAAAGGATTAAAGTGGACTCTACCTTTGCACATATAAAACGATCCATACGAATTCACACCGAAGTGAATTTCACATTTGTAATTAGTAACGTTACATCAACTCGCTACAAGATAGCCATGCCTTAGCGGCCTGTCAGCTTCGCTTTCAATACTGGGACGCACGATTTGTTGGTCAGTTAACAAAAATGAAAGAAAACAAGAATCACACTCAGTAATTTGTAGGCAGTGAACTTACACGGCTATCACCAGTAGGTACCGGCCACACAGAGACTGTAAATACATACCCTTTCGTCGAACATGATGGCGACATAAACTTGAGGAGGCTCGAGCCAATGGAGCCAGCTTCTGCCACAATGCCGTGCACTTCAACATCCTCACTCCTCCACTAGACTATACCTGTGGGCAATAAACCACAAGAAAACTGACCCAAAGTAAACCTGGGTGCAAGGCACCACTCTACGCGTTCAGGTCTCCCTCAAGGCCTAGAGGAACCTTCAAACAAACCCCGCCCATCGGCAGTTGCTTGACAGTCGAACGGAATATTGTCATTGGCTGCTTCAAACGTCAATCTTTGTGAAGCTGTCTTTACTCGATTTCTATTGGAGTTCATACGGTTAGGCTAAAATCGTATTTCCGTTTTTAGGTCAAAGGTCAAAAAGGTGGCTCCGGAGTAAGATGATAGGTAGTTAGGAAGGTCAAATCACTTTTGTGACGCGGGATTGGCGCTAACTTGTGTGGCCGCTTGTGTCGTGGTGCGGAAACTAGTACTGTTGACACTGCGGAGTCTTTGCAGGTAATGGATTTGTTCATAGACGTCCATTGATTTATAGTTAATCAACCGTTTTATAAGGCATTTGTATTATCTTTAAACTTAGCAAAGTGTGAAATGCTGTCTGTTTATGATTGCACCTTAGCGAATGCTCATGGTATCCCTGTAAAATATTACGGCAAACACAAAACTAAAGACAATAGTTGATTAGAAAACTGAAATATTTGGGAAAAGATATCAGAATGTAGACATGAACTTAATTTTTGGGTTAAAAAAGGTCTTTCTATTTTAGGAGACATTTTATTAACTAAAATGGAAGCATGGCACGTTGAACATTCTAGATATTCTTTATTGCTCCCCAGCAAGGTAATAAAAGTAATATAAATAATAATAACTATAAATAATTTTTATCAATTTTATTTGGGAAAAAGCCGCACTATGTAAGAAGATACACCGTAGTACACCACTTTGAAATGGGTGAGTTTAAGGCTTATTTGCATTAATGGTAGCCTTAAAACTAATCGGTTAGTCTGATAAAACGTTTTGGCATCATATGCAAGTACATTGGGGATGTGTTGATTTGTTATTGAAATATGTTTTGTCTAGCAATAAATTAATGATGTAACTGTCCACATTTCATAAGAATATGCTACTCTACTCGATATAGATTTCATAATACCCTAATATGGGATTACCGACACTAATTAAAAACAAAGCATTGTTCAATACAGAATGGACGAGGAGTGTATTTTAAGTTGCAGTTTTTGGATGACTGAGGTCTTAGGTTATCTCACTCTGAATTTTGTTTAAAATATGATCCTGGCTGTGCTTCAAAACATTACAGGTCCATTATCAACCCATTCCATGTATTTACCAGCCGAACAGTTTAAAGCTCTTTATCTTCCACATCTGTTTGCTGCCCACAACTTTGATGACTATGTACTTTATAATTCCCTTTAAATAATACAAAAATAACGTCAACAACATGTTTCATTTGGTATATTCAAAAGCTAATCCAACTTTTTTATGAAGCACAAAGTCAAATCAAAACACTGCACGAATTTGTTTTAGCATTGAATTCATCCTAAAACTAAGCAGCATAGGATCAGCCAATGTGGCAATCTTATGATCACATATATACAGACCTAGCCTGCTGAACCACTCACTGACCCCCCATATAGATTTTGAACTTGTAATTGAAAACGAGGAAGGATTTGTAATCAGTATTACACTCCATTCCATTCATTATACTCCATTCATAAATCCAAATATTCAATAAGACCTGCATTTTGTATTTTTTATGAAGAATTGTACCATTAGGTTTCCTCCGGGTACTCTGGTTTACCCCCACAGTCTAACCACATGCTGAGGCTAATTGAACTTACTAAATTGCCCATAGGTGTGCATGTGTGAGTGACTGGTGTGGAATAATCGGGTTGGAAAATGGACAGATGGATGGAATTGTACCGTTATATCTCTAGAATGTACGAAGAAATCAGAATTTTGACTCCCTTTGTGATGAAGAGCCCTCACAAGAGTCTTATTTGAGACCTCAAGTCCAGTTCAGTGATTAACTTCATAGAGATCTAGGGCTTCTTGTTGACATCTGATTTTCCTGTCCAAAGTCTTTGAAATCTTGCACTTGTGGCCTCATCCAGGTCTGATCCTATCAGAATGTGACTCCTTATACTTTGCAATGATACAACACACAGCAGTTCTGGACCCTGTGAACGGCTTGAAACTTGAAGATGGGCATCTACTGCCTTCTTTCTGAGGTCCAGACTAATTTCTTCAGTTTGGGCATGATGACTGACCACCCCAATGTTCAATAAATTAGTTATACAGCAATCTTGGACTTCCTAAAATTTCTTAAAGTGCACCAAGTGGGGTCCTTTGCACTGATGTATGGAACATTTTACTCTGTAAAGATTTATTCATGTTAACATTAACCAGAATTTTAGGAAAAGTTTCCATTTCTTATATATCCATCCATCCAACCATGCAACCGATTCAGGGTTGTGATCACGATCATACACACAGACATACACACACACATACACGTTTCTTTTCACCCCAGAAAAAAAGGATATTCTTATGCTCTCTCAAAACCGTTAAAGAAAAAACATGATTTTTTTCTGTAATTTTCCATTTAATATTTTCAGACCATGGTTGACTGAAACCATGGAAAACAAAATTGCAGAGGGGGGTGGGGTAACTATCTGGGACTAGACCTACTTTATATAGTTATTCAAGCAAGGACATATTAGTACTTGTGATCTGGTGTTCAAAATGGTTTTTGTGAAGTATTAACATCTCTAAGATTTCATTAATGGAACCCCAAACTACACTCCTGTAATGCCAAATGTCAAAGAATCACTTGCCTTGGTGAGCAGCTTATCAAAATGGTGACAACGGTCAACTTTAAGTTACGGTGTTTCAGGTATCATGGTGCCACAGCAAGCAGACAATCCAGTAGACCAACAGAAGACTGCAGTACCTGGCAACAGCATGAGTTGCATTACCAAGCAATGGGAAGCTTCACACTATTGGAACCTCTACAGTAATGTATCGGGAAGTGGTCTGCCGACATGCGGCGCATGCTGGTCCCTCACCACCTTGAGCTTTGAAGTTCCGTTTGTTCTAGCATTAGTCTCAAACAGAGCAGTGGTTCTCTAAGCTTTCCCCATTGGCCCCTGCCAGCCTCCTCCTAATTCTCAGCTTCAACAGCTCCATGTAGACGGTTCCTTACTGCTTGGCTTTTTCTCAAAAATCCTCTAAGAGGGATGTTTCATACACCGATAAGGAAACTTTGCTTTGTCTGTGATTGTCTGAGATCATTGAATGAGCAACATTTACACTATGTTTCAGGGAAAAAAAGATTCAAACAACCAACCATAGATCTGGACAGTGAAAAAATAACTAAAATTTCAGTTCATCTATGCATTTTTTTCAGTGGTCACCTGGAAACATGCTTTGACTATGACAGTTTAAAGATGCAAATACCAAAGCTTAAAATTTGTGGTGCTCCCTTTAGACATTACAATGAACGTTCAATGTCTTTTTTTGGTCAAAGAAAGCAAAAAAAAAATAGAACATAGCAATGGCACTAAAATATTAAAGGCTAAAACAGAATCTAAAAATAAATATACAGAAATGAAAATGACGATTTAACCGGAAAAAGCTAAAATCCAGTTACCTTCACACATTAACTTGGAATTGAAATACTGAGTAAAACTAAAGATTTATGTACAGTGAATGAAATTAACAAGGATAATTCATATTTATAAATCGGCTACCAAAATTCTGAAGCACACAAATGCCAAGCTTGTTTGAATATCTGTTATCCACAGAATTTAATAATTAGGGCAGTAAACGGTCAATCAGTCATTTATCAGCGGCTGTCTTTGCTTGACAGTATGTACATCCTTTCAACCTGCGGCAAATCCACCAGCCTAAAAGATGCTGCAAATCCAAAAAAGTGAATGGATAAAATTAATTGATTTTTAATGAGAAAAACAAAAAACCAATATAGTACAAATTGAAATAAAAGTAACAATTATAACTTTTTTTTTTTTTAAACACATAACGTCTTCCATTATTCTCTGCTCAGGGCAAACACTATTTTCACAACAGAGCCCTCCTCCTTGTAGTTCAAGATTATCCATCATTTTTAATGCAACTAATGCACTGTCTCTGCTGCTTGCATGTTTGTTCTTGAGATTAAGCAACAGTACCTGCTCCATTAGCCTTGTTCCCAGAAGCATGAGGAATGGGGCAACACGGCTGTGGACAAAGGTTCCATCTTTACCCACAAAGGATGAAAAAACTCCATAAGGACCATAAGGACCAACACACATCACACAATGTCTTTGTGGGCTTCCAAGCTGGTCACCCATAGAAGCCCACTTATTCAGTAATATGAACTGGTACTCTGTCCAGGTTGTGAATCTGAAAGAAAAAAAAATTCAGTGAAAAAAAAAGCACTTAAAATATCTTTAATAGTAAAAAATACAAAAAATTAAGGACGGTCACCCATAATCTGATCCCTACTGTCCCCGCACCCCCAATCTCTGCGATCTGTAGCCCCCTCTCCAAAGCTTACTTGAAAGCTGCTGCTGTAGCTGTCTGACCAGGGCGGCTGTTTGCTGTTGCTGCTGAGTCTGCTGCATACCCTGCCGGGGAAACTGAGACACCCACAGTCACCTCAGGCCAGGTCGAGACAGATATACATTCAAGTGTCCACGTTCGTCGTGCCATAAAACAGGTAGTGTGAATCCAGATAGAGGGTAAACCAGTCTACATAGAATACGTATAGCTTAGTATAAAAAATAAATTATAGCATCTGTATTAACAAGGCTTAAATAAGACATTTTACACTAATTCTAGAACAGGAGACACTAAGTGGGACCTACCATGGGCTGCTGTGGTGGGAGGGGCTGCATGCCCAGGGCCTGGGGCTGCCCCTGGGCAGGGGGCTGCGACCCCCCCACCTGCTGTTGGACTTGCTGCTGCTGGACTTGCTGCTGCTGCACCTGCTGCACCTGCTGCTGTTGAACTTGCTGCTGTTGAACCTGCTGCTGCTGCACCTGCTGCTGCTGCACCTGCTGCTGCTGAACCTGCTGCTGCTGCACAATATGCAAGATTCACTGGTACGGTGCAAGCAGCCATTCTGGCTTCACTTCACAGTCATTACCCAAGAATATCAGCCAGATGGTTTACGAGAGGAATAAGGCCTCCACTTACTTCGGGAAACAAGGCTGAGGGACGTATAAAACCAGAGTAGAGAAGAGACGGCTAGCAGTGGCGTCCGGGTTGAGATACATACCCGTAAAGCCGCAGGCAGCGGGCGCAGGTACTGCGGCTGGTGCTGGGCCTGCTGCTGCTGAACTTGCTGCTGCTGCGCCTGCTGCTGTTGGGCCTGCTGTTGCTGCTGCGCTTGCTGCTGCTGCGCTTGCTGCTGCTGCTGCTGCTGCTGCTGCTCGGCCAGCAAAGGGTTAGCCCTCATGGCGGGGTGCACGACCTGGCTCATGTGACCCAGCCCCTGCACCATCGGCGCCTGCTGCATTGGCTGGTGGGCAAATCTGTGGAGGTTCCGGAACAGACATCCCCTTAATGAATTACACAAAAGATTCCATGCAACCCTAGCCTCTTCAGAGCCATCGGGGAAACTAAATAAAAAAATATAAGTAATAATAAGAAGTAATCAAAGTTAGATTTTTCAGGCATCAGGAGGTTGGTTGACTTAGAATTCATGCATTAGGTCACATTAAATCGTAGCCACTTTTTGTGAAAGTCTTTAAAAATCACGGCACCTTAAACTAAATTTTCCAGTCCCATACAAAGTGATCTAGTATCAATGATGAGGTTCACACTAGAAATTTCACTAATGTTATATTGTTTTATTAGCGTTAGTACGTGACCCCACCATGTAGCAAATTGCGGATATTACCTAGCAGGCCTGCTAGCTGAAATCGATGGAACTGCATTTAAAAATCAGCCAGACAATGACTGTGGATATTTACCGTCAACTTAAATCAGCGACTTTGTGAAAGTAGTCTTTCATTCATACCGATGTTTCACTAAGTTGATTCTATTTAGTCATTCTTACCATTACAGAAGATACGCATGTAATGTGTGTGTAAATCCACAAACACACACACACACGTGCAAAAGAAACAGTCTATTTAACGGAACTGCATTTTTGCCAACTGGCTCACCTTTGTGTAGTCTGCATAGTGTGCACATAGCTTGGTGCCTGCTGATGAACGTAGCCACTGGGCCGCTGCTGGATATGCCTTAAAGGGTCCACCATGGCTGGGTTGGAACCAGGTTGCGACCCCGGGAATCCCTGGCTGGAGTATGCGGAGTGAACTATCCCAGTCTGGGAGGGGTGAGGATGCAAGTGAGAGCCATAGGACGTGTAGCCCTGCGCAATATTCTGTAAGAAGAGCAAAACATGATTAGGCAGCAGAACCAGAAAGTCAGCAACAGCATACATTCATCAGAGAGAGACAATGGGACTTACCTGAGAGGGTTGCATTGATGAGTACTGGCTGTTGGGTGTCATTTGTCGTAATTGTTGCATGTTCTGGAAAGTACAGTGATATTTCAAATTAAACTGTCTCATCAGTTAAGAGGAACCTTAAATAAAGCAGGATACGCAGTCCATGCATTTTGATTGTTGATGGGCCAGGTCGCTGGGGACGTGCCAGCTAGGCTTACCAGTTTTGCCTGTAGGTGCAATCGCATCATCTGACTCTGTGGCATTGGAGGCTGCTGCTTGTAGTTAGTCATCTTGTACTGCTGCTGCTGATCCAGAGACATCATGCCTGGCATACTCCCCGGCACAGTGGGCATCATGGTAGGGTAAGGAGGCCGGGTGGGCACAAGTTTGCCCATAGAAATGTTGCGAGGAGGTCGGTAAGAGGTTTCAAGCCGAGGACCACCTGGGTGATGAAATGAGGGGTGTGAGACAGCTTTAGCCCAGCTACCGAAAAACCTGGGCAGTATACGTACTGGTTACGCACCTCCTTAGGACTCTCATACATGGCCATAAAGCAGCAACGACATTTACTAGACATAGTAGGTGGCATACAGCTAGAGAAAGCAGCCAAAAACAAATATGGTTTTACTAAGAGAAAACTGCAAGGGCACAGCTGAGACACATACGAGCCTAAACATGAGGCTCAATGGACTAAGCCTGTGTGTCTGATTAGAAGTTTACTGGTTCGAGCCCGGCCTCAGCACATCTGCGGGTCCTCGTACAAGGCCCTTAAGCCCCATCTCCCTGGGTGCCGCCATGCGTGGCTGTCCTTCATGGTCAGCTTGCTTTCACTAACAGAGAGCAAGTGGGGGGAGGCATAAAGAGAATTCCTTACAGGGATCAAATAAAGTACGAATTATTATTAAAATCTCAACTTGGGGAAAGTTAATATTTAAGCACCTACACCGGAGCAATGACACTAAACTGTAGACTGCTGGAAGAGTTACTCTATACTTCCAGGAACCAGGCATCATTCTTGAGCCGGCCTGCAGCAGATCGCCTTTTCTCCGAACTGGCTTCCTCTCCTCATCCAAAGGCACACAGCCTAAGTTACCAGGGGCGTCTAAATTGCATCTGCTCATTTGTGCTCTCTGGCCGTCTATCCAGTCTAGTCCTGCCCCATGGCCTATTTCCTGCCAAGATAGGATTCGAATAACAATGACCCATGTCAACGGAAGTGGCTTGGCTAATGAATGAATGAATGGCATGGTGTACTGCCAGCAGACTGACCTGCAGGCAAAGGCTGATTCTGAGGATAAATGCCCATAGGTTGATGGCTATATGCCATCCTATTGTAATGGTGCCCAGGCTGGTTATGTAGGAGGTCCGGAGGCATGGTGTTCACGTAAGATCCTCTTGGGGTGCTCATCACATAGTCCTGAGCAAACGACGACAGACAATGTTAGAGGGTCACAGACACCTATTCAACAATATTCTTCAGTATGTCCAGAGCTAGACCACACTGCAAGAATACATCTTTGGTAATAAATGTAATAAGCAGTATTTATAAACCAAGTGAGTTTTGTGCTTTTGCATTCTATAACCCTACAGGCCTGCGTTCTGCGAGCATGAAGAGCTCAGGATGGCTCACTTCGGTCTTGCTTGTTGACTGGTTCCTCTTCTTTTTGCTGTTCTTTTTCTTGCTGGGGTCCGAGGTGATGGCAGGTGCACTCTTTTCCGTTTTGGCCACCTCAGCCATCTTCTTCTCTGGCTCGGGGGCCACAGGCGTGGGAGGCTCCTCCTCTTCGGGGGGTAGCGGCAAGGGCTCCAGGTAGTAGCTACGGGGTTTGGGCTTCAGGTGCGTGTGGTACAGCAAGAGGCGCTGCTGCTCCTCGTACTTGGTGACCTTACGATCCACCCGGACAGTCCCGAACCAGCCCCAGGACAGGGGGGCAGAGTGCTTCTGCCCCTCAAATACATCCCACGGAGATATCTTCTGCTTCGTTGAAACTTGAAGACCCTGTTTGGAAAAAGGCGCATTGACTTGTTGCACACTAAGCTTTCAGCTTATGTGATCTTTTTTTAATACTCTTAAAAGAGCACATTTTATATATAAGGTTCACCTTAAGTTTAAATCAGAAACTTTATCACTTATCAAGAGAAAAACACATATATTGGGATGACCTCTTTCTCAAAGCCGGCTATCTTATTCCCCTTAGTGTCGATTAAGGAGCCCTGTGGCTCGCAGGTGATGACATCGCGAGTCTGCTTCGGGAGAGGTAGTAACTGCCGCACTTTCTCGAGGCTCTCCGACTGTCGGTCTCCCAGTTCCTTCTGCATGGAAACCAAGTAAAGAAAAATGCAATCAAAGCACGCGGCCATTGGCAGTCTATCAACACTAACGGTTCGCCATGTGGAGAGACCAGCACTTACCCTGAGCTTCTTCACCAAATTCATGTAGGCCCTCTTGTTCTCTTCCATGCTGCCCTGGGAGATGCTGGACATGTCAGCAGCCAGTGTGCCATTAATAAGCACACTCAGCATATCCAGGACGGTGGTGAACAACTCACTGGAACAGACGCAATCAAAGAGCTATGAGAGGCTGGGACAACCAACAACGGCACCATAAAATGAATAGCTAGTCAGCCAAGTAATACGATTAATTTTTGATGATCATTTATCTAGCACAGGACTACGGTGATGCACACACATATCCCAGGATGCACTGGGCTTAAGCGCCCTAGATGGGATGCCAGGCCAGTGCAGGGCACACACTCATACAGAAAATAAGGACATTTTTGAGACACCAACTGACCTAAACACATAGTCTTGGAATGCAAGGAGGCAACGGAAATATCCAGAGAAATGCTACGCTAACAGGGACAACGTGAGAACTGCACAAAGGGATCCAGGGAGACAATGATCTCTATACAGATTATCTATCTGCTGGACAGGTCCTGTGCATGTGGGACAAAGAACCGGTGAAGTGGTCAGAGATCCAGGACCCGGCAAATGACAGGGACTGACTTGTTGGACTGCATGTCCACAGTGCCACTGCTGATGATGTCCAGGAGTAACACCGCCCACTCAGTAGTCTGCTGGGTGCTGCGCTGCACCGTGTCGAACATGCCCCCCACCTGCAAAGGAGCACGCCGTCAGTGAGGGGGCCAGGGCAACCACAGATGCTCACAGGTACAGCCAAGAGAAGAGTCGATACGGATAACACAGAGTCAGTACTGGGGCACAGATATAGCCTAGATAAGAGTGCACACAGATAACACAGAGTCAGTACTGGGGCACAGATACAGCCAAGATAAGAGTGCACACAGATAACACAGAGTCAGTACTGGGGCACAGATACAGTAATAGATGCCGTACCAGGTTAAGCCGCAACTTCAGGGCTTCATGCATCATTTGCTTGGCTTTGCAGTCATCCTGATACTGGTCTTCACGCCAGTTTGTCACAATCTGAGGGACAGACATGAAACATGAATAAGATGGTTTCAGAATAAAGGCCATTTAGTCATGAGCAGAGCACTGTGGAGGCCATACTACCTGCTGAACCTGACTGTAGAGCGAGGTCAAGAGGCCTTCCCTCTGCTCATCCTGACCCTTCAGGCACGTCAGCACCAAGGACAGGAAGGGCTGCTGACTCAGGAGAGACATGCTGAAACAGAATGCGACATGCTGTGGGCAGACTGCAGAAATTGTGGGCGCAGATGCTGAACACATTAACGATACCAGTTTCTCCGGGGTCTACGTTTAAGACTAGGGGAGATAGCGCCTTCGCAGTAGCTGCTCTGCGGCTATGGAACATGCTACTGCTGCATGCTAGCTCTGCTTCCTGTTAGGCTCTTTAAGGCTAAGCTAAACACATGCTTGTTCTCTGTGCCTCCCCCACCAAGTAGTTTTCTACGGTTGTTTTGTTTTTTTTGTGCGTTTTCCTTTGTCTCCCCCCCCCCCATAAAGCACCTTTGTTTCTGGAAATATGCTCCATAAATGAAACAAATAAAACGAAATGGTTCCCCGTCTTGTGGCAGAATGCCACCCTGCGATCACCTGACGATCGGTACATTTAGGATCAGTCCGGAACGCAGACTGCTTCACCCTGATTGCGTAGAGAGGTGCTCACCTCTTCTGCTTCTGCCGGTCTCGCTCCTTGCGGGACGAGGAGCCCAGGTGCTGGCCCTTCTCCAGTTCCTCGCCAGTGGCCTTCAGCACGTGTCCCTGCACCGAAGTGGGCAGCTTGGCTATGAGTGGAGCCACCAACCACACTCCTGAACGCTCAGACGAGCTGCAGAAAACCACACACACACAAGGCTTGTCAATCTGGACGATTATTACCACCAGAATCTCAGCTAGAAAGCGAATGAGCAGGACTAAAGATCAAAAGTGTACATGTGGCTCTCATGTAGGCAAAAGTCAATGAAAGCATAATATTGCCATTTTTGAGGTGAAGGTGCATGTGTGTCCACAGTACTGGACAAATGCCTTTATGCCAATACTGAGTCCCCCATTTGCAGACAGACTCCGGCAATATGAACATGCACACCTGAGCACCGGCTTCATTTTGCTGCCGCTGTTGCTGTTCGAAGCAGAACCCCCCATGCTATTGGAAACAGCGGCTCCATTGCCTGCGGGGTTACTGGAATTCATTTCGGCAGACTTCTGGAACACCTCTATCGTGGCCTTGGCGATATTCTCCAATAAAGAATTTAATTCCTGCAGGGATAGGAAGAAAGTACATATTTAATAATAAGTCAAATGAACTGCACAAAGTGCATAACTGAAATGCAGAAAGTAAGTAAATAAAAAATGACCCAAAGCGACACCTTACATGGCTAAAGACTAACCCCTAAACATCAGTCCATGCTTTGATCTTACAACACTCACGTTATTTGTGCTCTGCTTGATCATGAGCTGGAGCTCGAGAGATGACTGTCTCATGGTCCACTGGTCCATGTTCTGGAACACAGAGACTGGAGTCAAAAGCTTTTTCCTATCACAGGTATTTCATTTATTTGAGCGATTTAAGTGGTCAGAGATCTGCAGAACATTTGCACACATACATACAGACGGTGTTTTAAAGTCTTTTGACAATTATGTCCTGTTCAACATGTGCAATCTAGAAATGGTAGTATATAATTTCCACGAACCGGTATATTTCGATCACATAAAATTACAAGGCAACCAGAGGATCGTAAGTGTAATGCAGGTTACATTTCAAGCAGCAGCCTTTGCAGAAAGCACGTAAACACATATCCCACCATATGCACTAGAGGGAATCAGGGTCCATAGTTCAGGTCCAGAGAGTAAAAGTCCACACCAAGGTTTTATTGCAGCCAGCCCGTTGAGTACTCTGACTCTTTATACTCAACTACCTGGTTGTAACAAAATCCCGGTCTAGGTTTTTTCCTTTCAAGACCTGAACTATCCCTACCCCTGGATGAATGAGGGCGGAGCCGACCTGCAGGATGCGTTTGATTCGCTGCCGCTGCGGGTTGTCTCCCTCCTCGCTGTCCAGCTGCCGGTGGGGGTAGCAGATGAGCTGCAGGAGGCGCTGGGCTTGGATGTTGACAAGCACGGGATCCTGCAGGGCACTGCTGTCCTCCGAGAGAGACTTCAGGCAGCGCTCCCCCACCCATTCCTGAGAGAGAGAGGAGAGCAGCGAGTGTCATGGATACTGAGCTTAAATGGAATCAGCCTGGGGATGCTCAGTCCCATCGCTGAAAGGGGAGGCGTCAGCCCCAAGACATGCACAGACAAAGAGCACTGTGCAAAAGTCTTAGGCAGTCAAAGGAACCGCTTAAAACCTGATATGGGTAGTAAGTGCGTACTTTTACTCACACACACACCATGATGGTGCAGTGGTTAGCACTGTTGCCTCACACCTCTGGAACCCGGGATCGAGTCCCCGCCTGGGTCACATGTGTGCGGAGTTTAAATGTTCCCATGTCGTCGTGGGGTTTCCTCCGGGTACTCCGGTTTCCCCCCACAGTCCAAAGACATGCTGAGGCTAATTGGAGTTGCTAAATTGCCCGTAGGTGTGCATGTGTCAGTGAATGGTGTGTGAGTGTGCCCTGCGATGGGCTGGCCCCCCATCCTGGGTTGCTCCCTGCCTCGTGCCCATTGCTTCCGGGATAGGCTACGGACCCCCCGCGACCCAGTAGGATAAGCGGTTTGGAAAATGGATGGACACACACACACACACACACACACACACACACACACACACACACACAAATTTATAGCATTCTAAAACGGCAGATTATGACTAACAGTAACCAGCATCAGCCATAACCAAGTCATACCTACAATTACAATGTTTTCTGTACTGAACATCCACTTCTGAATTTAAAAGTGCACTACAGTTAAACAATTTAGGCTATTAATTTGTTTCATTGTATGTACCAAACTGAAAATAACGTACCAAAGGGTACACAGCAAACACGTGCACCGTTACAGCCCTATTTTACACACATGTAATAATAGTACATTTTATTTATATGTACCTTTCAAGTCACATCATACATAGACAGTCATGCACATACACAGTCATACACATAGATTCACTTTCATGTCCAATTCGGCAATTCTCACCTGCTGGCAGATGCTCTTTAGCACATACTTTGCATATACATCCAAGCTGGCAGTCTCTATGGAAACGGCACGGCCAGAGCCCTTCTTGGAGCCCATGTCGTCTTCGCTTATATCATCCAGCCCAGCTGGGTGGGAGAAGCCAGAGCCTTTGAGCTCGGCGTCCCCTGAAAGCACAATGATAGCCTGACACCGAGTTCTCTTGTTCCGTTACATTTTGATTGATTCTTTGTAATAAATGCACTAAAAGCTTATCTTTACAAAACACTAAAAACTGATTATTATCTGAAATTCAGTCAACGGAATGTTTTTTCAAAACAAGAGAGGACCAGTATTATTCTACATTGTCTAAAACCTTGTAGTTTTTAGTAAAGTCCACAGAATTAGAAACTGGGGCTGAAAACTTAGAAGGAAAATTCTGACTTACCCAGCATAAAAACAGCTTTGAGAACAGCAAAAACCGCGCCGACAACAATGCTGTTCTGTGATGCAGCCAGAAGGTGGCGATCACACGACGAACGGATCCCAACGGTTGCTTTAAAGAAAAGTTCACACAAAAACAATTTATTTCAATACTTAAAATCCACCTATACTCCATATTTGTTATGACAAGCAAAGTCTCCATCCTGGAAAACACGTTACAAAACAACACTGCAAGTCGCAGAGCCCAGATGCAGAAATTAAGTGGCGTCCAGAGATGTCTGTTCTCATAAGCCAAGGGAGGAAACCAACCTACACATCAAGAGATCATGTTTACAGTGAACCAAATATACCGCTCAAGAAATACACCCCTCCTTTGGAGGTGAAAGGCAAGAGTCTTGCCAGTTACGCCACCACCCTATTCAATAATACAGAGTGCAAAAATTCACCCCTATATATGTTGCCTTTAGAACCCAACAATAATTCATGAGCTTCCATTGCAAAGCGTCTTTGATCACACCTACACCAAGCCAGAAGTGGGTAGTTGCAATGGGGGGCAGCATATTACCTGACTTGGAACTGTCCTGGGGGCATGGGTTACGTTGTGGGGTCTTGAATAAATGGAGAAGTATCCTGCAGGTCAGTCTGGCTCCAGGTTCAGAGTCCTGCTCACTGCAGGCTGAAAGACGCAGTTTTCTGAGCGGCACACTGGAAACGCACTTATCGCTCAGCAGTCATACGCTGACGTATTAGCTAAAATGCAGACTAAAATACAGGGGGAAATACATTTAGACTGAACAAGCAAACAGTTACCAAAATGACAATGCGTTTATTGCGAGGATTAGACAGATCATTAGCAAATGGGAAACCGTCACGCAGAGTTTTGGAAGCCAAATCAAAGTTCCACATGTCTTACAGCTCACCCCAAAGAGTCCCATGCATAAAGGGGATCTTGTGATGCATGACCTGACATGCCTCATTAAATAAATCCCTTTTGATACAAGCAAGATTTTCTCCTTCGTGGACAATTAATTTAATGCCTGGCAATAAATAACCTTACCGCATAGTCAGCAACAAGATCGGTCAATATGAAAACCCGGCAGGAAACGGGTATAAAATTTAAGCAGGAATGTCCATATCTAGGATTTCAGGTTTCACTGACGCCAAACTTACCAGCATTGAGAAGAGAAGGGATCGCTACGCAGCGTACCAAATCCTCCAGGAGGAGGCACTGCCGGGCGATGAGGATGGCAACAAACGTAGCCAAAGAGTCATGGAAGGACAGGTCACTGACCTGGAAATAGATAGTATCACTTTCAGCATCATTGGACACAAAATTTAATCCCAGAATATTTACAGCAGATCCTTCCAATATGTAGGATCTCTGAAATACGGGTTATATACTCAGGCGGAAGGCCCGGGTCCTGCGGGAGTTACTTACGTCTACATTGCACAGGAGGTCGTTAAAGCCACAGTTGCCATTGTTAGAGGAGCAGCAGAGCGCTTTGAGGACACCCAGCCATTCCGCGCTCAGCGAGCGGCAGTACGCCGTCAGCTCAGCACACAGAATCCCAATGTCATTCACCCTGCAGACGAGCCACACGTTACACTGAGAGAATCATCACTTTGCTTCATTTCCAATACTAGCTTGGTAAACAGTCTAGTCAGTCTTTGAAAGATCTATTTCGTTTTTGGTTTCGTAAAGTCGAGTGCAGTACCTCTCAGGATCCCGGTGATCCACGCAGACATCCATGAGCACATTGCACACAAAGCTGTAGCGATTGGCAGGGCTGTCGTTGAGGATCTTCCCCACCATGGAGTGGTTAAAGTTTGGTGCAGAAGGGTTGGCTATGGTTTCAATCATGAACACTGGGTCCCACAACATGTTGGAGTCAGAAGGGTCGATGTTGCAGTAGATGGAATTCTTCACTTTTGAGCAAAAATCACTGAGGGACAAAACAGCTTATATAGCACAAATAAGCATAAGGACTGGTAACAGACGCTTTTATACCGATAGGGTTCTGTGTCTCACCTGAATATCTCCCCAAACTTGCTCTTCAGGTGACTGCAGGAGGTGTAGAGGTCATACAGGTAGGCTAGGATGCAACGTTCAGCTGAGGAGCAGTCCGCTGGGTTCACACCATGCTTCACCACGATGCGTAATCTGAAGGAAGACAGCACGTCACATGCAGCCACTTCGGAACACATCATGGCCGCTTCACCAGCAGCCCAGTACTTGGCTTCATACGTGAGGCCACATCCCGCTTCCTTAAATGCACATGTAAACGCAGACAGGCGTACCCGTCAAAGACCTGCGCCGTCTGCTCGGGGTTGAGGATGAGGCAGGAGTGATAGCGGCGGAGCACGGCCACGATGCACAGGCAGAGCCCCGTGGTGTAACTACCCGCCAGGCTCGAGGACTTCAACAGCAGCTCGGCCTCCACCAGGCTAAGCTCGTTCAACAGCTGCAATAAGGGATGCACATCAGCTCAGAAGAGCATCATGTCACATACAGATTGTCTGCAAAATAATTAAAATACGATCATTTACGGGTCTTTTTGCAGACGATGTGAATAGCTGCAGGGTTGAGGTTAGCTGAGGAAATCCAGCTCACTTCAGTACTACATTGTGTAACTACCAACGACCAAATTTTCATCTATAACCCACCCAGCACTCAATGACATCCTTAAATTCACACAAACGTTGCTGTACCTACATAAAAGGAGAGAGAGGAAAAAAAAACCCTTTGACTCATATAGATATACTCAAAGGCAGATCTGTTTGTTTCCTTACCTGAATGGCAAAGTCTATGAGGCCGCTAATGTTGAGCGAGTACTCCATGAGGTCAAAGATGAATTGGATGTGCTGGACCAGGGGCAGGTGGTAGGACATCCCTAAGGCAAAACTGGTGATCTGTTCCAGAACATTCCTAGACACCTGTCAGTTAAAGGACACAAAAGCCTTTTGCTAATTCAAATGAAGAGAGAAAAACAAGAGAAACAGAAGTGAAAGGTGCATGTTGACACCAGCCCTGGTGCAGCTCCGGCATGCAGTAACGCACTAACCTGAGAGGTGACCTGATGCTGGTCAAAGTGGGAGAGAAGCTGGAATTTAGAGAATATGTCTTCTGCCGTCGGGAAGGCTTCAGGCTTGCTCCTCTTCCTCTTCTGCCCTTCCTCTCCCCCTGAAGAGGGGGAGCACGATGGCATGCATCAGAATAAGCATTACTGCACCGAGCCAGCAAGCATCGACGGCTAAACAACGGCAGCAGGCGCGCTGCTTCTGGGAACAAACTAGCTCAGAACTGGCCTTTTTAAAAAGGCCAGACCTTTCACGAAAAGCCAAAACTGTGACACACCGAACGCGTGGTACACAGCGGCAAAAGCAATACTAAAAGCTTGGGATGGTGCATTTCAAAGTGCAATCGTTACAAAGACCTAGTCAGGCACTTTTTCCAGACACTTTCAGGTTTGAGCAGGGCAACATCAAGGAAACGAGAGAGAATAGAGGCTATTCTGCCAGTATGTCATGAAGAACCCGGAATGTGAACCTGGCTGAACACCATGCGCCCGCCTCCTACCGGTCTCGGCGGTACTTTTGCGGTTCAGCACTTTCAGGATGTCTTTGGTGATTTTCTTGATAGTGTGTCGGGCCTCGTCCCGCTGCTTGCCCACGCCGTAGAGCACCACCAGGCGCTGGTTGCACTCATGGCTGGCGCTCTCCTCCTGACGGGACCCACACCAGGGAAGAGAGCGGCGCGATGAGCACACAGCACGGGCAGAAGCGGCCGCCGACTGACAGAAGGCTCCCTGACCACCTCCTGCAGCTACGTCTCACCTGAGGGATGGGGAAGTGCGTGGCGTACTGAATGTGGCGTGGCTGCTCGTACACCAGCGGGAAGGCGGGGTCCCCGACCTTCTCCTTCACACCGCCTTTCACGTCCTGCTCAGGGACAGGCTTCTCCGGGGAAGGGCTACCCTTTGACTCACTGTGCATGGGTGGGGAAAACATCTGCGGGCCACAGGAGTCCAATGACAACATTAGTATGTTTTAATTTTATTGCCGTGATCCTCAAATCAGGTTAATTACCACCACCAAGCAGACAATGAGTCTTGCTATGCTAGCTCAGAGTTTCCTGCACTGTGACAACCATATACACCTATGAAAATCGACGCTTTTCTACCAAGAGGGGACATACCTCATCAAAATTTGCACTTGAGTTGGGCTCATTCTCCATTGACTCAGACAGACTAGTATACTGAAAGGCAAAATATCGTGTGTCAAACATTGTCTTAATAATAGTCACATGGGAATACTTCTAGAAAACAAAGTGACGAGACACCACTGCACACCTCCATCTTGACAGCTCCGCCGGCCTCCTGCTCCTTACGCTCCATGTCGTCGGACGGCTCATCGCCAGGGGAACGGGGGCGGGGCAAGTGGGGGTCGGAGGCCAGGTCGCCACGGGAGATGAGGGTACACATGTAGATGTTGTGGGAGAAGACGTCATGGCGGATCAGCTCACAGAACAGGAGGACCAGGTTGGAGAATTCCACACGCTCGCTCTCATTGCCAGGTTCGGCTGTAAAGAGACGTTCGATGCTATTATACTCCACTGCACTCTGCGTTAATTTATTATAAGCTGACTATCTTGGCTAAATAAAAGGATTACAAAAAGTGTAAACTGTAATGAATAGTTTGAGAGAGACAAGGTGATAAAAGAAAGATGACAGTAAATATGAAGATGAATAACACAATGATTTGTAGGAAAGCATTTGTAGGAAACAGATGATTTGCAGGAAAACCATTAAAAGTTAACAATGAGGCAAACAGGCTTTTGTAAAGCGAAGTGCCATAGAACAGGTGTTATGGAATAGAGGTGTGCAGAAGCAGAGCATTGACAGAATGTCAGTGTTATCATTCACTAAATGTGCAACACAACAGGTGCGACTCCCATCTTTCTCACTGCCCCAGCTGCGGGGTCATGTGATCACACGTTACTAGCAGGGGGTCTCCCTAGCTCTCGACTATCTTCATTTGGAAGTACCTAGTTAAAGACTGAAAACACCTGCTTTAGAATATTCATGAAATTGATAAAGAAGTGAATTTTTAGTTTAAAGAATTTAACACAGCCTAACCCTTTCCTTTGCAGGAAAACCTAGGAGCGCCACGCCTCGTAAAGGAAAACAGAACCGTTTAAGATGAGAGAGACTGAAGGAACAGAAGATGTTACGTACTGAGCATGGGTGCCTGGGTGTCCAGGAACTGCAGAAGAACATCCTGGAAGACAGGCATGGTAGCAGCAGAGAGCGAGCCGGAGGACACCGATCCTTTTTCATCCACCACCTCCGACTCCCCACACCTCTGCAAAGACATGCGGCGGGCAGTCAAATGAGCCCCAAGCCGGAGGTGGCTGGTTCAGTCTAGAGAGCAAAAACCCAGACCAACGCTTTCTTTCAACCAGCCTGCTGAGTACTCTCTGACTCTTTATACGCAAGTGGTTGGCTGAAACAACACCGTGGTCTGGATTTTTACTCCTTAAGCAGCCACCTCTGTCCACGGCCTATCGGAGCCTTCCTACATTACCTATGAAGTCATAGCGGCTCGGTTTGTCATCCTTTATTTAGGCCCAATATGCCACATTTTAACTACACTGCCCCCCTTGGTCTCCCGGAATACGCAGCACTTCATCTGCCTCATTTCTTTTGCTTTTTTCCCCCCAAAGTAACACTCACAAATAACACAAGATGCAGTATTAAGAGCCCTCAACAAGGTCACTCTGCTCTCAGACCTATCCGCAGCTGCTTCCATCACTAAGCAGATGCACCCAAAGCGACAAGTATGACATCTTACTGACACAGCTGCATCATTTATAAATGAATAATCCTTAACGATAACTCCGTTGAGTTTCTACCCCATCTGTACAACAAGGAAACCTTCCAGCTCAGGCTTAGTGGGCCCTGAGCAGACCCCAAAGTAAAGCCCTCCTCACCTCAGCCTCATAGACCCCGAGGCAAAGCCCTCCTCACCTCAGCCTCACAGACCCCAAAGTAAAGCCCTCCTCACCTCAGCCTCACAGACCCCGAGGCAAAGCCCCGCTCACCTCAGCCTCACAGACCCCGAGGCAAAGCCCCGCTCACCTCAGCCTCACAGAACCCGAGGCAAAGCCCCGCTCACCTCAGCCTCACAGACCCCGAGGCAAAGCCCCGCTCACCTCAGCCTCACAGACCTCGAGGCAAAGCCCCGCTCACCTCAGCCTCACAGACCTCGAGGCAAAGCCCTCCTCACCTCAGCCTCACAGACCCCGAGGCAAAGCCCTCCTCACCTCAGCCTCACAGACCCCGAGGCAAAGCCCCGCTCACCTCTGCCTCGATCTCAGCTTGCCTCTTCTCCAACAGCTTGGCCACCACCATGGCGCGGTGCCGTCCCGACCTCTTGCAGCAAACCGCCCACTCACACAGCAGAGTCACCACTGCGTCATCGTCGGGGGTCATCTGGGGACCAAGCAAAAGTTCTTACATCCTCTACATTCTGCTCAGCCTGCCAGTGTCATGTGATGGGTTCAAGATGATTACTTTTGGTAACTGGCCAGCTAAAAGGGCAAATAATATTATCCATAAGAATAATCAGTGCAGTAAATTTAGCTAGGTATTGTTAGTTGGCCAGTTTGCTTTTTTACTACTGATATCAACCTGAACATTTTGTTGAAGCTAAACCTCTGAAGGATAACACAGGTGATACCCTTGGTGAATGAATAAGGACTGATTTGGATTTGGATAAAGGACATTGTAACATGAGAGAATCAAGCATCATTTTCTGCAATGAATTTAATGAATCCACCTACCAATCAGTCCATTCGTTCATCACCGATAGCAGAGCTCACCTCATGCCCGTCCTTGCTTTGTCCCGAGCCGAAAATGCGATTATACAAGGAGTCTAGGGAGTTGCTGAAGTCAGACTTCTCAAAGCTGTGACTGTCCAACACTTCCAGGGTATGCAGGATCCTACCAATTGTGAAGCCTGGTCGCAAAAGGAGGACATGCCATTACAAAAGCCACAAGCCTTATGCAGTGGTAAAATCAAACACTCAAAAGTGAAATTAAGTGTCAAAAGACAAGCAACACTGAACCAGAAGGTATATTATAGCATTAATGGTACTGAAGCGTCAGAGATGTGGAGGTTTACTTTTAGCAAAACACATTTTTGACCTAGATTAATTACCGTGTTTCCTTAAAAATAAGTCCTTGCATGATTTTTCAGAATACTTAATAATATAAGCCCTACTCCAAAAACAAGCCCTAGTTACCGTCCCATGGATTGTACGGCAACTAGAATGAGATGTGATTATAGTATGTGAAGGCTACATGGACAAGATGTGCTCATTTAAGGACAGTGCTACTGCTAAACATGAGTTTGGGGCCACTGGTTCTAAAGGAAATTGAGTTGCGAGATGTTCAGGATGGAATTTTGAGCTTGGAAATTTACGATGATGTTCCAGAAGATGACATGACGACTATATTTGAATAAATGTATACAGTAAAATCCTGTTACAGTGTACTCGCTTATAAAGGAAAATCGTCCGCTGGTCCTGGCTGTGCGCCTTTACGAACATGCAGAAAAAGTATCGATATAGCGTACTCGCACATAATGTAATTTCGGTTATAACAGACAAACAATTTGGTCCCCTGGGCCGCTTTTAGCTGTAGTTTTGTTCGCTATAACGGACATGCAGGCTCCGCCTACAAGGCGCCTGGCGTGCCGGTGATATCCAGCGCAGATACGTAGTCGGGATTATTAATAGTCACGCATCTGGTAAGGTAAAGTTGGATTACAACATGTACAATATAATAATCTGTACCACAAGTGTGTCTGCTGGGGTGTGGCATGAGTAAATGGTGTCCTGTAGTTGTGTTCTGGCCGTACAGCAACTCTGGACATAACGGACTTTGGATATAAAGGACTGTTTTGCCAGGTCCCTTATATACTTATCCGTTATAACTAGATTTTACTGTACACAGTAAATTTTTATTCATGAATAAATGTACCGTTAGATTGTTTACATGGAAAGATATGGTTAGAAGATGACATGATGTATATGTTTGAATAAATGTGGATTTTTGTTCATGAATACTGGTAAATACACTGAGGTTTGTTGTACACGAGAAAATAAGACCTAATGCGCGTTTTGGAGCAAAAATTTATACAAGACCTTGTCTTATTTTCAGAGAAACACGGTATTATTCACAGTGACAGGAGTGAAGCGCTGCTCTCATACCGGCAGTGGTCTCCTGACATTTGTCAAAGGACCATCGGAACTCAACCGCCTGCCCGCGCTCCTTGATCTGCTCCTCAATTTCTCGAAGCTTCAAGCGCACCTGAAAAATAAAATGAAAAATGAAATCAATAGCAAGAAACAGTTACAGTATGTATTGATTCTGAGAATCGAGATTAAGGCCGACCTGCTGAGTGAAGGAGTTACTGCCTCCAGGCATAGGTAAGCTGGAAGGAGCGATTGGCAACAGGTCCAGCGGAGAGCCAGTCTTGTTCCTACTGTCTGTGAGCGAGTAATGCCAAACCAAAGCACTCGGGCAACACAGCACAATACTCTGCAGACAAAGAAGCAGTCAGACGTTAGAGAAACCAAGCAATCATCTAAACGAAAGAGGCCAAACTACCAATTAAGCATAGGTCTTCCTCGTTCATGGGCCACGGTTAGTGGGCAAGTCTTGAGCAAGACCCAATACTGTTTCAGTCACATATTCACATTCGATTTACAATTTGGTAAGACAGCAAAATTCTTAAAAATACAGGTGTTTTGCAATGAATTTAAATAAGCTATACATGCTTGGGAAAAAAAAAAGTCCAACACTACCTGAAGCATGCAGCTGAGCCCAAAAACCAAGGGTCGGTGCTGTGGGCAGATGTAGAAGTCAGTGAAGGGGGCCTGGGGTTGGCTGCCCCCTGCTGGCTGGGAGGTCGGCGTTGGAGGTATCACATTCCCCGACTGTGTGGAATGTGAGCCAGGCCCCACGGATCCATCGGAGAGCAGCAAGTTGAGGCGCCGTGTGCAGAAATAAGCCAGCCTTCTAGAGAGGTAGGCTGACTGCACAAATTCCCCTGAGTACTGCGAAAGTGAACATGCCATGTCAGACATTGCACACGCAAATCAAAATAGCTGTATCTCTAGAAAAGAAGAAAAAAAAAAAAACACAGGCATTTTTCTATACTGGAAGCACATGACCTATTTTTGTCCACATAAAGAGGTGCCAAGATGCTGTTAACTGTGAGAAAATAATGGTGAAGAAGCTGTTGAGGGGGCTTTGGTTTCATATAAAGATGCTTGCTAAATGTGCTAATTAAACACTCATACATACATACATACGACGCACAAGTGTGTGCCATTTCACAATCACTGCTACTGGCATTTGGCCATTCAAGAGAGCACCTAAAAAAGCTGCAGTCGAACACTGCTCAGTACAGACTTCAGGTACTACACCACACACTAAAGCATTCTAAAATTATTCAGGGTTGCAACCCAGGACCGGGCGCCAACCCCTCACAGGGCACAAGGCAGGAAACAACCCAGGACCGGGCGCCAACCCCTCACAGGGCACAAGGCAGGACACAACCCAAGACGGGGCACCAACCCCTCATAATCCCTAATAATTTCATTATTAAAACCAGCACTGCTTCAGTTGCAGAAGCCTTAGTGAAACTTTCTTATTCAATAAGGACAAGATAAGTTATATTATTTTCCTACTGAACTGCAACATCTTCCATGACTTTTTAGGCATGTCACAATTTTCACTAGTAAAGCCTTGTTGATACTTCTCTTGTTGCACTGCTATGGCATACGCACACGGACTTTTGCATAAATACTACATTTGTCCTTGTATACAGACAGTCGCAGCCGGTGTTTGCATACAGCAATAATATTCCATCAGATTTCACCTACTGGAAACAGCCTGTAATGCACCTGGTAATCAATATTTTGCACCTGCACCGTTGATGCACATTGATGCACAAAAAGCCCCCTAGATCCAAAATCCGAGTTGCACACGTGGACAGCCCTGCCCTAATGATGAAATGTACATCGCAGCCAGACTAACAGCACGCTGACAAGTGGCATGTGCAAATATTCAAATATATATAAATTAACGACCCTTTACACTAAATACAAATCTTTACAGCTTAAATGTCATCAGATCATTATTTTAACTATTCAGCTCATCAATGCAGATAAAATGGCAACCGTTATGAATTCACGGAACGAATACTGTACTAAACAAAGCCGTCCTGCGCCAACAGACCTGCAGCATAAGCGGCAACAGGAGTTTCAGGAGCTCATCCTCTCCTGGCCGGATCTTCTCGAAGCACTCCAACACCCAGGTCAGGAATTCATGCCTATCCAGCATGCCATCCTACAAGCAAACAAACAAGCAAATAAAAACAAACACATACACAGAAATACCAAGTAAGTACACTAGCCACTCCAATGCAGCCTAACAAACTATTTTTGAACCCACAGACATTACTGGTTTTGCACGCGGTCCCTTTATGCAGTGAGGGGAGGGAAGGCAGTGCCCATCCGGAAAGAGCGAGTTGGGTAACCACCCCCACTCGCAGTATTTTCTTATACTCGCTAAATATAGTATACTGGTGTCTGTACTTTTGTTAGTAAAACCAATTTATGCACAGTGTGGTGTTTATTTTTCTTCCTCTTTGCTCTCCCTGACTTCCCACCAAAATGGCAGCTTTCCAACCTAATGGTCCTTTGTTGTATTGAGCACATCCCCCTCCCTTCCTGCTCCTTCTCTGAAAAAGAACTATGGAAACAAAAACCTGCTCCACTGAGAAGACCCAGTGTAGCAGGGATCCATTGCTGACAGCCACGTGGGCGATACCACAACAGGGTAATCAGGACAATTTACCTGAGAGAAGTTCAAAGACTTAGGGTAGCAAGTCCCACGATCTGTACCACTGTACTGTCTGCTGCCTCAGAACAGTAATGCTGAAAACCGAAATGGCAGGCATGCCTAAATCTTACATAAACACGCCAATTACGGGGTGTGGCGTCATATCAAGAATAAATGTTTCAAGTTTGTTGTGGTGGCATGACTCCCAGTAGCGAAACTCCACTTAATTTCGGAGCGAGGCCTCCCGCCGCGCTTTAATAAAGACGACAGCGAAGGGACAGCGCCGCCCCGAATCCCGCTGGCCACGCTGACCTGGAACATGAACATGGCCAGCTTCTCATTGTACTCCCACTGCTTCATGGCTGCCTCCACTTCTGCAGGGGGCGCCGGGAGGGGAGAGGCCCCCCCCTGCCCGCCAGATGACCGGTAGAACTCCGCAATCTTCTGAAGCTGTTCCCACAGATATTTAGTGGTGATCTGGGTCCATTCTGTGCGTAGGAACATAAAGACGCAGAGAATTTTAAGAAATAAAGTTGACAGCCAATTTTAGAGAAAACAACGTTAAAAGTCAATATTTAAAAACTCTACATACACATTGTTATACATGTTACTAGTGTAACAGATCTGAAACACAATTCACGCATCCCCCAATATATTTACAAATAATCTTACCTTTCTCCTAACTGTAGTAATGTTTTCCCAGACGCATACTGCGCATACTTTCAGCAGAATCAATAAATTACTACCTCGTGCACAAAGTTAAATTTAAGTTTCAGAGATCCTTAAGGTAAATTTAAATCACTCTAATTTGCTACCTAAAATAGACACCATGGCTGAGGTCAATCGCCACTTGACTTTATCCAAAGTGCAAACGGAAAGCGGCGCGTTTACCAATGCAGGGGTCGATGACGTGCCGCTTCTTGACTTTGGTCTCTGTTATTGCTGCATAGTAGGCACAGGTCATTTTGATCATCCAAGCAGCGCGCATTACTGGCACACTGTATTTTGCCAGATAGCCGAACACTTCCTCCTTCTTGCTGAAAATTGGAACCTGTACCCCACAAACAAAACACCAGCAAATGAGTGCAGAGAAAGTCTTTGAAATTTTAAGTTAGTAGTGTTTACCAGCAAGTCCTTTGCTTAACTTTGGTGATTTGTCACTCATAGAAGTACTTCATTATTGCCTCAAAGTACATAACTGCATATTTAAGCACAGATTTAAGATTTAAACCAGTCACTTAAATTACAAGGCTATGGTTTAACCACTATTATCCACTTCTGTACAGAAGTCAGTGGCAATAAATCTATTATCCATGCTAACAAACCTGGTTGATCATATTTTTCTGAACATTCTAATTCAGAGCTGGATGGAAATATCTACAAATATTCTGGCATGAACTGTCCTTAAGGAAAGAGAGATGAGAGAGAGAATTTCGATACCTTCTTTGCTAGCTGGGTAAGTGGCTTTGTTCCAGCCAGGTCGGTAAACCAGTTGTTGATGGAACTCTGTGATCTTGCAGTAACCAACCAAAAATTATCTTTCATGTTAACCTGAGGCTTCCTCTTTCCGGTATCTGGGAATGTATTACATCGCAGCTTCTCTGCCATGATGCTGCTGAAGTTGGAGCTAATCTGAAAGTCCAGAAAAAAAAGAGGAACCACTCTGAGCAAAGCAGAACTATTTAACATTTCAAAAACAACTCCGAGAGTCAAGCTACATTACTACACGTTTTTGTTACATAGAATCTTTCACATTGGTTCAAGAGTTTTAGAAACCATAACCTAAAATCTTGAAGGGGGGCGGGGGGATCAATCCGGATCCGAGTCCCTATGTAAAAGGCTGTGGCTGCAAATCCCAAGAGAACCCAAAACAGGAATTATACCCGATTTGGGCACTTGGGCCTGCGATGGGCTGAGCCCCCGTCCTAGGCTGGCCCCCCATCCTGGGTTGTTCCCTGCCTTATGCCCGTAGCTTCTGGGATAGCCTCTGGACCTCCCGTGACTCAGAAGGATAAGCGGTTTGGAAAATGGATGGATGGCTGGATGGATGGATGGATGGATGGATGGATGGGCGGGCACTTGGGCAAGCCCGACTGCTCTAAGAACACTGAACATTGGCTGACCCTGTGCTCTGACACAAAACACTCTCACCTATTTACACATGTGTGTAAATTGAAAAGCTACTCAGTCTTTAAACAAGGACAAACAGCTCTGATCTATCTAAATTACGAGAAAACAACTCCTGAAAAAATACCTCAGTTGGCTTTAATACTTTAGCCTCATCTGTGTACTCGCCAAACTTTCCCAAAACAACTAGATCATGACATACAAAATGCAATGAAACTGCTCCATAAACGCATTTGCATTTGTTTAGAAGGCACTCTTATCCAAAGCAGCGTACAAGTGTGAAAGCAGGCTCAGCCAGTCCCTGAAGCAGTCCAGGATAAAGGACCTTGGTCAAAGGCCCAACAGTGAAAACATTCTGCCAGCCATGGGAACTGAACCAATGATACTCTGATCATGGAAACAGTCACAAACCACAGTCTGTCTCTTAAATAAACAGTTTTGATGCAATTCTCCACAGACTGTGTGCCAGAATATTTGAGAAGCAATATATTAAAAACAACCAAATTGATTTTCGTGGCTAATTATTCCTTGATAACACAGGATGAGAGGCAATAAAAAGGTCAAATCCCACAAGCAAACAGCCTAACAAAAAAATGCTAAATTATGCTTTCAGTGACACAGAATGAATGCATTTGTAATACTGAAAGCAAAAAAAAAAAAAAACTTATTGTATTTGTTTCCCCAGTTTCATTACATGTATTTCACTTGAAGGAATTCTGGTGGGAATGCCATCAAATCTATGACTGTAAAACCCAAGGGTGAGGTCACTTACTTTAGAGGGAGCCTTACATTTGCATGTAATCCCTCTTACAATAGGCTGCTGAAATGAGGGAAGACACATACATGCAGCTTTTGATGTTAAACTACTGGAGTTCCTGAATCCGGTCTTTGGGACACCTTATGCTCATTTTACTCCATATGTGCACATAGGGTCCAGTAGATGATTTTTCCGGGTTATATTTAATTAAAATAACAGAAAGAAACCCAGCACACATTGTGGATCTGCTAAACTATGATGAGGACACATTGCTGCTTACATTTCAACGGCAGAATTGTGGGGTCTGATTTCTAATAGTTCGCGATACACACTGGTTACCCTAAACCGATCCTGAACATTACAGTCACCCTCTAAACGTGACTCGTTAGTAAAATTCTCGGTCTCCAGGAAACTAACTGGACATAATCAATTTTTTTTTTACCTTCGAAGGATTGAAATTGACATTTTTAGCACTGCCATGTTCGTCCCCTGACACTGCCGGCTGATTATTAAATCCCTGCTTCACATTCAGTGCCGTCAGTTCATCCTGCAAAACACACACAAAATACCCGACATATTCTTACAGATGCATTTGTGAAATGCGAAGACAGCTTCAATAACTTAGTTAAAATAAGGGTTAATGCATATGTGCCTGCTACAAAGCAAAACAAGGCAAAATCTATGTAAGGCATAGTACTCTTCTGCTACCACATATTAGTTTTTCATCTGTTATAAAAAAGACATTAATAACCGGATAAATTGTACTTTATGAGTGATGCTTTTTATTCCAAGAAAGTAGATTATACATATACATATTACGAACGGCATTCAGTCTGTTATATGATAGAAATAGAAAAAGACAGATAACCAGTATCTAAATTATGCTATGTATTTAATGCAACTATGAGGGTTGGGCTGGTTTTACTTTTAATCAGTCGGCGTCATTAGCTTTTTTTAGCAGCTGCGTTAATTGTTATTGTTAGCTAGCTACCGATCTCAATTGCTGAGAACATCAAAAGGTAGGCCAGGAATGCATCCTCGGGCTCTCCTGATACAGAAACTAATTTATTCCATTAACTATGCCCACAGTATCCTGCTGCTGTAACTCTCAGCCAATATATCGAGCCTCAGATAAACTGACAGTCTGCTTTTGTCACCTCTTTCTGCTTCGGGTCCTGCGGATAAACGTCTGGAGGACCGAGTCGCGGCCGCTTCAGGGGACGGTGCTCGTAACTCAGGATCCCGAAAGCGGCCATCTTTCAAGCGGCATCACAGCGAAAGCTCCCCAGACTATCCAGCATCAAGGAAACGGCTGCTTCTTCTTCGTCGTTTTACTGTCGTTTTGAATTACACTGGGCTAGCTTAAAAAAAAAACTCGCTACTGCCACCTATTACATTGGAGGTCAACTAGGGCTTTGCAACGAAATGGAATTCAAATACCGTGACAGGTAATAACTTGATAGATCAAAGACAGTCATGATCGCAGGAGACGTCCGGGAAAGGGAAATCATTTACAGCAACCTCTGCATTAGTGAGTGGTTTAATTTCTCAAAAGACCTTTGATACATATAAATAGATTTGTTGTGGACCATTGCGTATATGTTTTCCACAATACAAAATAAACAAGACAAAAGAAATGACACATTTTTACCCATCTATTTTCCTGCCACGTACCTTACCTGTCCTCCCCAAATTCTGCGGGGTTTACTGGGTACTCTACTCCAGGCTCTGGACGTCCTGGCACCCTAGGCAAGATTCTGCTGTGTGTCATTCCCCCCCCCCCCCAGAGGAACATGTTTCCCTTCTGTTGAACAAGAAAAGCAATGAAATGTCAAAGCTGATGTAAATAATTGAAATGTCATGCAATGCAACCAGTGGTATTTCTTCAGATTTATCTTTTTACTCGCTCTTTTGAACTCCTTAATGAAATGGCGCGCCTATGTCACCTATATGAGGGGGGTGGATTTGCTCCAGTTTGCTCCTCCAGTCCAAAGGTAGGAAGAAAAATTGTTTGTAGTGTACATGGCCGCTGTTCTGAGAATAATTATTTATGTGGAAATAAATAAGTAAATAGCAAATAGCAAAGCACAAAATTTGAAAATATATGCAAAGATCAATTCTAAGAGGACTGCAGAAATCTTACTACTGGTAATACATGCATAACATAATCCCATGAAGGGGTTTGTGAGACTCTAGATTGGACAAGCATGGAAAATGGATGGATCAATATCACAAGGATTAACAAGAAATACAGCATAAGTCTGTGATAAACATCTGATTATGTTTGCTATAAAGAAAAATTATGGCTAATTATTATTCAATTTTTTTCATTCAAAAAGTGAGTAGACTGGACACATACTTTCTTTAAAAACCCCAGAAAGTCAACAGTTTGTCTATTTCTTGTAGCAAAAAGTAGGAGAAACCAGCAAATACAACGAATATTATTCATGCAAGAGAACAATGGTAAATTATCTCTGGGGTTTTTCTCTCACAGGCTGTCATGGGGGTGACACAGTGGTTTACACTGTTGCTTCACATCTCTGGGATGAGGAATCTCTGCCATGGGTCTGTGGAGTTTGCATGTTCTCTCCGTGTCACCATGGGGTTTCCTCCAGGTTCTCCGGTTTTCCCCTACAGTCCAAAAACACGCTGAGGTTAATTGGAGTTACCAAGTTGCCCATATGTGTGAATGAATGGTGTGTTTGTGTGTCCTACAATGGGTTGGTGCCCCACCCTGGGTTGCTCCCTGCCTTGCACCCATAGACTCTGGAACAAGCTCCAGACACCCTGTGATCCTGAATAGGACAAGCTGTTGTAGAAGATTGGTTTTTCTGCTAATAAAAAATTATATTTCCACAACAAAATTTTCCATGTTTTGTTTCTAACATTGAAATCGCTGAATTGTGCTTATGCTGAATCACAATAACAAATCCCTGCATAGCATCCCACCTCACTAGTAAGCAGCAATGAAACACTTTTGCACAACACCTAATCCTGATCTTCAAAATTTGGCTGGACATTCCTTCACAACGTGAAACCCCTGTGAGAATTTTAAAAAAGACTTTAGACAGGATACATGAGTACACTTCTATAATTGAGTTACTCACGTTACACATTAGAAATATTTTGTGGGTAAATATATTGTAATAGGATTTGCATTGTAGGTCATGCTTTTATAAAAACAGACAAAGCCTTCTATGAAAGTAAGGAGCTTGTCTATATTATAAGTATAGCGGCAGCACCAAGAGAGAAACCAAAGATTCACATGGTACTCACACCAGGTAGGCGCTAACAAATACACACGCTTCACTGGCACAACGCTTAGTATTTACAAGGGAAGATGCCCAGATACATAAAAAAAAACACAATTACATTTACATGCAGTGCCACTGGCAGAAGCCGCGGAAAGCCAAACTGGAATGGGACGCGTCCTGCACTGAAAAGGACACATAGGAAGGTACTACTGAGACCACAGAACCATCTGGCCATGAACTACATCAACAAAGGTGAAGACCGAAATCAATCAATTTGAATCTCATGGCATCCGAAAGGTATCTTGTCACTCTGGTGAACAGTCCAGTGACAACGCCATGGTTCCCACAGTAAAGTATATGGAAGCGATGTGACTTAAAAACCAATGGGGGAGCCGTTGGGATAACAAAAGGGGGGTTATTTAAACACGACTGGAGCAGGGAAACAAACAAGACCGCCAGGGGTCAAAAACGCGACGGCTGGTATGGGGACAGGCATGGGCAAGCAGGAGGAGAAACTGCAGTCACACTGCAGAGGCCCTTCAGCATCAAGAGTGGTACAAAGAAGAGGCGACACTGTCATGAAGTGGTACATGTATGCTCTTCGCCAAGAAGGGAACGAGCGGTGCTATAACATAATGGTGGACATACTAAGTACTAGAATATTACATTTTTGTACTCATTTTTGTAACAGTGGAACTAAGCATTTTTAAACTATTTATGTTTTTTAGAAATATTATCAACACATCTTTTGTGTTATTGTTCTGTATATGTTTGTTTTGTTACTTCTCCGTGAATTGTAGCCATTATTATTTAGGAATATAAATGTATCTTTCTTTATAGAAGGTGTACTCACTCACGCTGCGTACTGTACTGTATGTACGCGTCATTACTCCGTATGACACTGCATGCAGCTTCATGAAACTGGAAGTTAAATCCCGAAGGCGTTAGAGTCGGGACTTTCCAGGGACAGACCTAGACACGGAAACTTGTATGGCAGACGACAAAAACGAATTCTGGTTTACCTTCCAACGGAAAACATACAATTATCTTTGTCTTTTTAAACTAAAATGTTTCAGTGAATTCTCAAAGTATGACTTCGGAAAACGAAATCCATAATTATTGTCCGTTGAAAGAAAATGCCATGCCGACAAAGGAAAAGCTGGGAAAACTGAATGTTTTTGTTTTGTTTTTGAGTATCGTTTTTGGAGTGGAAGTAATCGTTTCTGGAATTCTTGCATACAACCTGTCAAAAGAGATAATTAAGGTAAATATTAGGAACATAGGATTCGAATCACAATATAAAAATCTTTACAATTTGTTTCCTGTTAATGGGAAACTATATTATACCACGCTTGTATGTTATTGAATGTCGGCCTATCACTAAGCGCGAGGCCAATGGGATTTTATGCGTCAAAACTGTAATATAAGAATAAACCTTACTTATAATTCTTAAAATACAATTATAATTTTAAAACACAATAGAAACAAATATTAACCAACATCTAATTCAAATTTATTGAAAACATGGAATAACATCGCATGTTAACATAATTAACATAACATAATTAAGAGTAACTCGTTTTGTTATTGTGTTTTTGCGCAATACCTGCATATAATATCCTACAATTTAATTGTTCATATCCAAAAGGCCGAAGAAGTTGCCAGGCTTGGGGAATACCCTTTGCATTGTTTGCACCAGCTGGTGGATCCTGGATATCAGAGAAATGCATCTCACGGTTCTGGAGGACATACAGGCTGTGAGGTGTGGATAGCAGAACTGGATAATAGCGTGCACAAGGTAAAACGACCAGAAAAGCCGTCCTTAGAAATTAGTTTTATATTGACTAAATGTTATATACGCAAACATGCGATCGTAAGGTTTATGGAGAACTGATCTTGTGTTGTTTTTGGTTTCGATTTTGTTTTGTAGCCATTTTCTAAACTGCATTAGAAACTGCATTTGATCATAAATTAAAATAAATCTGATTATAGAGGCGGCCTGGTTCCTCGGTGAGTATAGCTGCCTCAGACCTCCCAGGTTGGGTGTTTGAATTGTATCTCCGCTGAGTGTGTTCGTGAGCGCGGACACTGCTTGTTCTCTGGGTACGCTCACTCATTTCCCCCGGTACTCCAAAATCACGCAGCTAAGTCGTTACTAGTGCATGTATGTGCCTTGTGATACATTAGTGTTCTAGCGTCCTGTCCAGGGGTTGTATCAGAATCAGGCAGGAGGGGGAGCCCTGTCAGTTATGATACAGAGGAGAAGCAGCTACTCTGTACATTAGTTTATTACTTATCATGTATTTATCAGAGGCGAGGACCTGACTCAGACTCAAGTCACAAATTTGATGACTTGTGACTTGACTTGGTAAAAGTGATGGAAAGACTTGGACTTGATGGCAAATACTCACGACCTGGACCAGACTTAGACCCTGTGACTCAGAAAACTTTAGGTTATAGTTCCCCTCTGGTTACCAACGTTAATTTTATAATTACTGTGTATGTTAATTCTCTGCTGTCTGCATTTTAAATTGGCTGAGGTCTCCTGAGATAGTTTGTTAGAAAGATGTATCATTCCCTGCAGAAACACGGACATAAAAACTGTGTGAGGACAACCGTAAGTGGACACTGTTTTTGAATAATCTCTGCCTATAAAGAATGCATCCTACGATATATTGTGGTGGGTTTTTGCTGCAGCGAGTTTTAATCACTAAAGGTAAAAAAAAAAAAAAAAAAAAAACTGACGTAAGTAGAAAACCATGGATGACAAAGAAAGTCCAGAATCTACTGAAGGAACGAAAAGCAGCCTTCGGATCTGGGGAGAAGGAGCAGTAAAGCGATGCCAGAAGAAACCTGAAGAGAGGTATGAAAAGAGCCAAAGCTGCACATACGAAACAGATCGAGGATCACGTGACCAACAGGGACCCGGCACGGGTGTGACAAGGCATCCAGCACTTCATGAATTACAGAACCAATAACGACCCACCCACGGACAGTCATTCCTCGCTAGACAGAAGATAAAACGCTACTTGGGTCGTTTCGAGATAAAAGAACCGCAGAGCACATCCACCCTGCTTGTGTTCTTGTACTGCTGCACTGTCGAGACTGCCTTGGCATACTGTATTACAGCTTGGTATGCCAACTGTACAGTGGCGGAAAGGCGAGCAACACAAAGAGTCATCGACACAGCCCTGGAGGACATCTCCAGGACACGCTGCCTCCCCAGAATCAGCGACAGCTTGAGAGACATACTCTAACTCACCCCTGCCATCACCTCTTCTCCCTGCTACCATTAGGGAGACGCTACAGGACCCTAAAGACCTGCACTAACAGGCTCAAAGACAGTTTTTTTCCCCAAAGCCATCACTGAACTGAACTCCAGTCAGGACTAAATTTAACAAGACACACTCAGTTCAATAACTGTGCAATACTATGAAAACTGTGCAATACGGAATTACTGTGATAACTGTGTAATAGCTTGCCAAAACAATGTTTGTTTTCTTTTAATTTATGCTTTTTATGTTATAATGTCTAGATATATGCATTTCCTATAGACTGCTCTGCAAATTTCATTGTTCAAGAAAATATGCAATGACAATAAAGTCATTGTAAGTTGCATAACTCACAACTGGACTTGGACTTGAGTCACAAATTTGATGGCAACAAAAATGATGGAAAGACTTGGACTCGACCTGAACTTGAGGGCAAATGACTTGACTCATTATTAAGTTTTGCAATGTTTTGACTCGAGACTTGACTTAATAGATGTCAGAATTGTATATGCTGGATATTGATTTAGAAAATATACTTCTGCTTCAATTTCAGCAAATTTTATCTGACATAAGGAATGGCCTGTATTTGGAGTTAAATGGTACGTTTTTATTAAATTTTTCTATATTTACACACAATTTTCCTATGCATGCAGTCAGGCATACACACATATATGTTTATTTAGTGTTATTTTTAATTAATAAAGGCTGCATTTACAATTATGCTGTAATTTTACGCTTCATTTGCAGCCAACAATGTAACTTTACTTCATTCCAACAAACCTGCCATTCACATGGGAGCAGAGCAGGAACTGAGGCAACCTACCCGCTGGATAAAAAACGGTAAAATACATACGGTTTTGCTTTTGAAAACGGACTCATTCATATATTAAGTTCAGTGTCTTAGCAGTGTCTTATTTCTTCCTGAATAGGTGGGACAGAGAATATGATAGGGACAACGGAGATTCTCAGCTGGGATAATATTAACGGACCAGCAATACAGCAAGGCATGATGGGATACGTCGATGGAGAGATTATTATACCACGTGAAGGTCTTTACTTTGTCTACTCACAGGTATATTTCCAAATACTTTCTTCAGAACCAGAAAGAGAGTCCCAACAGTTTGGGCAACATATATACAGGAGAACAGGATCCTCTCTGAAGCCAGTGTTACTGTCCAGGGCAACTGTGACTAAGTGCTGGCATAACGGAAACCACTTTGCCTTGTTCTCCAGCCATCAAGGCGCTCTGTTCCACCTGCAGCAAGGTGATATGTTGTCCCTCCAGGTTCTTGACATCCAGTCAGTACGGTTGCAAGAGGATACAACGTTTTTTGGAGCTTTTAAAATTAACTAAAATATCTCATACTATTCATAAACATTTAAAGTATGTTATATGTACATCTCTAAGAAGACATTTTATATTTATTATGTCTGCTCAAAAAATGTATAACTTGGGAAGGATATGTATAGGGGTGACACAGTGATCTCACACTTCTGGGACCAGGGTTCGAGTCACTGCTATGGCCCCATGTGTATTAGCAAGGCTTCTGCAACTGAAGCAGTGCTGGTTTTAATTATGAAATTAAAATAGGATTATGTGTTTGGGGGCGGCGTGGTGGCGCAGTGATTAGCACTGTTCCCTCACACCTCTGGGACCCGGGTTCGAGTCTCTGCCGTAGCTCCATGTGTGTGGAGTGTGCATGTTCTCCCTGTGGGGTTCTCTCTGGGTACAGTCCAAAAATATGTTGAGATTAACTGGAGTTACCAAATTTCCCATAGGTGTGAGTGAATGGTGTGTGAGTGTGCCCTGTGATGGGTTGGCACCCTGTCTTGAGGTTGTTCCCTGCCTTGTGTCAATATGGACACTATGCATATAACATAAAAATGACTGTGACTTTACCATTGAAATGATAATGTCCCTTCTTCACCATGATGTTAATGTTATTTTCTGTCGTGTAAAGCTACTTATATTGTGTAATAAAACAGTAAATTAACCTAATGAAGGTGGCTCATTAATAAGCAAAATTAATACCAATTTGTTAGAAGAAAGGAGAACATCCGGATGTGAAGATAAAAAAAAATGGATTTTGATTGACAGCATGGTTACAGTAAATGCCAAATGAATGAGATTGGTTGTATAACAATATTGTGTTGTATTTAATTTTCATGTAAGTAACTGCAGTTTTCTTTTCCAACATGATACTGAAACAACAATAGTTGTGATGCGCTAGAACAAACTCATCACTTGTATATGTTTTGCGTCGGGACGGGGAAGCAGGCGAAGGGAGCCGTGAATACGGGCAAACAGGGTCTATTCGGGGAGAACAGGCAGACGTGCGATGTTAATGACAGACCTGGGGAAACAGACTTGAACGCGGACTGAAATGCACAAGACTAAACGGCAGGAAACGTAGAACAGCTGGCAAACGGAAGGATCCCACACGGGGTTAAGGAGGTAGGTGTGGTTCATGAGAGGGCTGGACGGAGGAACATGACAATATGTCTCAAAGGAAAACAAGACAGGATAGGTGAAAACTAAATAATATATAAAATAATATAGTGAAACCGTGGGCCAACCATCCAGCCGCAATAGTCAATGCTGTAAGATATGTTGCCAATGAATTAAAACATCTAAATGACATGTTGTGTGATATTAACAACACAAAAGAATTTGTTAAAAAATAAATACGGTGTTTGGTTACTTGTTTTACATTCTAGCTATTACATTCAAACGAAGTTGTAACGCTGCTCCATTTGGCGGAAAATTCGCTGGCTCAGGTTCATCTTGCCTAAGCTCCTCGGATACCGGTAAGCCATGATTTTGTGCCAGATTATGCAACATGCTACATGCGTGTACAATGCGACGCTTTCTGCGGACTGTATAGCAGCACCCCGACGGTCTTATCCAGGCAGCGCCAATGGCCTTTAAGCTGCCCTATAGTACGTTCTGCCCCCACCCGAACCCGAGAATGGCCATCATTATAACGCTGCTCTTGTTCATTCTGTGGGATTGTGAGCGGCGTGACAAGCCACGACTTCAGTGGGCACCCACTCGCCCCTAAGGAACTGTCAAATGGTTGAATCAAACAAAGTTTACAAATAATAAAATGGGAAAAATCTTCTTTCCGAGCGGCCAGCCATCACGTACCACCACATTTTCAGTTTGTTTCCATCACTACTTTCTGAGAATGAACGAATCGTGGGTTGAGCCAGGCCATCTAGCCGCAACATTAATGAGACGCATGTTCGAATCGCACATAATTTGTACATTAATAAAGTGAAAGTGCTTTCTATTTACATAAGCAAATTTGTTCTCTGAAGGTGCTTTTATAGCAATGTGTATGCAGTCAATGGCTCCGATTACATTGGGAAAACCGGACATCGCTACAAATTGCGCTTTAATGTTTGCCTGTTCAATCAGTGTAAGGAAATTTTATATATCTGGGTGACAAGCGGATTATGACGTCCCATACAGCTGGCATGACGCAACTGTTGTTCACTGGTGTTGACTGAGAAATACCTGATCGGTCCACAAGTTCTCGCTGAAAAGCACCTGTGGCTAAGAACCCGAGAGTGGACAGAACTTGTAAAGGAACAGGTATGGCACAATTCCTCATTGTCTGCCTTTGTAATGCTGGCCCCAGTTCAGCACACAGCTGCAAAAGGATTGCTCTTGGAATTCTGAATCGACTTAGAAGTCAGTCATCATCATGGGCCAAGAAATGGGCCAAGAAATCACTATGTGACGCGCTCTCTTCTAATTCTTCCATAAGCTATATCTTCCAATAACGCAAGAGCTGCCACGGTAGTTGTAATAGTTACGTCATTTTCTGCACCATTTTATTGTTACAAATTGATTAAAAATCAGGTGCCGTACATTTATAAACAACACACAATTATTGTCGGTGTATTGGATAAAATCAGCATCATGATTAAGAGTTTAAAAAGGGAAACCACAGTAGCAATGACTTGCCACTGGGTGCCGTCCGTTTACAAAACCGAGCAGAAACGTGCGTACGCCCTGTCTGGAGCTGCCGTGAGAATGTGCGTAACGGTACGCTAGGTTTCGTTTTTATACACGAGGCCCCAGGTGTCTATATTGTGTCCATATAGTGTAACTGCCTATACCATGTACCATGTCTTTGCACAAATAACCAGAACAATTAAATAAAAACAGACTCAAGAACTGAAGTGCCTCAAATTTCTGTGGGTAAAAAGTAGAACCACTCATTGTTTTTCTCATTTTATGCAATTTTAACTTTATGTGTTGTTTGTTTAAATATGAGTCCTGACTTCCCGTCCCAGGGGAAAAAATAATAAGATACTTCAAATTGAATTACATTTTGAAATATCTCTTCTAGACACAATTTATTACACAATAGTCACTATAATGGAGATTCATATTGCTTTTCACAAGTTTTCAATACATTGGATGTGATTTTGTGTACAACCAACAGATGGAACTATTGCATCACCGTTTCGGAAACATTTCTGGTAATGAAAACAAAAAAATCGGCAGATACCTAGAAGCACTTCATCAAATTGTGCGTTACGATTTTCCGTCATAAAATCGAGGCAGGCAGTATTCCAATTTGAATGCTAATTGTCTTGAACCGGGTATTATTAGTCACAATGAGAGAGCATGGTAACGTGATTGTAGTAACAAGAATTACAAGAATCGGGATGATTAATTAAATAACTTGACTACAGAAAAACTGGTCTAGCAGAGCCAATGTAGCAAAACATTTTGTTTCACAGCCCGTGTTTTGTGTTTTTTTTTTTTTATTTTCATGTGTTTTGCTGTTGTTTATTGACCATCACACATACTGCACTAAATTGGAATCTGGGCGGCTCAGTGACTGGCTTCCCATAATTGTTGCCTGAAACCTCCAGAGCTTGGGTTTCAATTCTGCCTCGGAGCTTTCCTCCTGGAGTCCAATGATACACAGGTTCCATAGCGGGGGGGAGGGGGGGGGGGGTCTCTCAGCAAGAGAGGCTGGGGGGGCTCAGGAAAATTTCCCGACCCACGGAGGTGGGGGGTCTCTTTTGCATGACTGTCAGTCATTGGGGAACTCGGTGAACTGGCCGGTGTCGGGGAGGGGGGGTGATCCTTTTTGGTAAATTTTTCGGTGGTCCCCCTGCCGTGACACGGGGATGGACGCCCCTCTGCCCTCCTGCCTCCTCCGCTACGGGTTAGGCAAACTGGTGTCACAAAATTGGCTGTTATTGTGTATGTGCTGCCTATTATACGGTCCATCAGACTGTGTCAAAGATAAGCAGGTGGAAGCCACCTACATTGTGGTATATACATTCCAAGACTTAGAATTTTATAAAAAGAGGAGGCAAAAGGAGAGGAGACCGGAAAAAGCCCTGACGATATGCCTGGGGGCCTGTTCTCTCTCCACAGTTCTCAAACACTGACTGGCACCCAGGGACGGATTATGGGTTGTGTGGGCCCCTGGGCAAAACGTTCGCGAGGGCCCCCCCCACCACCAGCACCACCACCACAACCACCAGAATTCAAGGGCCCTTGGCAGCCAAACGCCCTCCCTATAGGGTCAGGGGCCCTTGTAGGCAGAGGATAAAAGAATGTAGGCCCTCTAAAATAGACAAACGAAAATACATTGTTGATAAGCGTTGCAAATTGTTTTGGGCTAGGGGCCCCGCGGGCCCCCTGCACGCCACGGGCCCCCTGCACCCCAAGGGCCCCTGGGCAGCGGCCCCGCTGGCCCGGTCCATAATCCGTCCCTGCTGGCACCATACCTGATTCTGAACGGATAGTAATTAAAAATAGCACCTCATAATAGCATGGTTTGTGTTCACTCTGTTTTCTTTTCAAAGACCCACAGCAAAATACAGTAGCTGCTAAATCATATCTGTAAATTTGCTAGTCCATCTATCATCTTTCCCTAGTACACTTAAAAATTAAACTTACACTTTACATAAAGCTAAACATGTAGTTGGCATACCTCATAACCTTTGCACAACAAATGGTTTTAATATTTTGATGGGTAACAATGTAGGTCATACAGACACATTCATCTTGCTGACAGTAACAAGACAAAGCATTATTTTTGAACTTTACCCATGAAAAACATTTCCTGAATATGCAAACAGTTTTCTATATTCATACTATTTATGGATAGACAATATTTAAAAATGAGCTTTTCCGTCAGTTATTTGTAATATGCCACAAGTACTTGACACAACAGAATTATTACAGTATTATAAACGTAAAAGACTAAAAAAGTTATGTCATAACAATCAACCACATTCAAAATGGAAAAAAAAAAATCTAATTCTGCCAAAATCCAGAAAATTCACGACACTCACGTACTGTGACTGTGCTCTTTACGTTAATGACTACATGCACTCTCCAAACAAGGTGCAGGCTCTCCGCTTTCACCGAACCGCTTCCACAAAGTATGAAAAACAACCAGAGAGAGATACTCTAAGTAGTAAGGAATCCTTTCACACTAGCAGTAACAAGCTGAGACTCTGATGTCACAATAATAAAAAAAATACAATGAAAAGACAGTGAGAAACTGAAAGGAATGAGTGAGAAGGAATATGAATGGACTTGTCATAAGTATTTTTTCCTTTAAAAAGGTAAATAAATTACTCTGGCTTCTGCTTTTCATGCTGTTCAGTAGCACATATTGTTAGTCTTCATTTCAAAGGACAGTACTGATCTCCTGGATGTCCTCAGAAAGTTAGGAAATAACCTTGTAGAAGTCAGAAGGGAAATTTACTTTTAATTATCTTACCGCTTTGTGTAATGTTCTCATTCGCTCTGACGTCTTATTCAGCAGTCTCTAGCTAGGATTGATAAAAAATGAAGATATCAGGTTCTTTTTTTCTCCATCCCAAACAGCCCCTTGAGGATTAAGGTGGCCAAGCTTTCTCCGTGCTGGGCCCGGGCTATGGAACAGCCTCCCTCTCCATTTTTGATCAGCCACACCTTCAGACAATTTGGTAACTCCAAATAACCTCAGAATGTTTTTGGAATGTGGGGGGGCTGGAGTACCCAGAGGAAACCCCACAATGACTTGGGGAGACCATGAGAAATCCACACCCTAGCAGAGACTCGAACGCCTGTCCTAGGGAGGTGTGAGGCAACATTGTGAACCACAGCACCACCATGCTGCCCCGCCGGGAACCATGTAAACAAAAATTGTTGACACAGTTCAGGTTAAAATTGTCCATTACGCAATGGCTATAAAAACACTGAGTGTGTCCTGGAGAATAACTAGCCAGCAGAGGTAAGATCTGTGCTTGGGTCTCTCTCTGCTCAGCAGGGACCTGAACCTTCTACGTACCCTGCAGAGCTTCCTGTGGGACACTAAGCTGCTGACATCGCCTGCATCGCTTGCTCCTAGACATGCTGCCCTGGTCCTGCCTCTCTCTCTCCCTCACTCCTGTAGGCACCCAGCTGACAGTGCAGGTTGCCACTGACATCTCCGGCCAACTAAGCCTATGGATACATATTATACCTGGAGTCGCAAACCAAACATTCCCCATAACAAGTGTTACGTTGTACAGCTGAACAGTGTGTAAACTCAACTGTCTGATTTACTCACTTAAATCAGGCAAGCAGGTATAACAGTGAAAAATAGAATTTGCTTTGCGTACAACAATCTATTAAGCAATGAACATAAATAAAAACCAGAAGCAGGCAAGTGTGAGAGGTGCTGAGTACAGCAGATATTTCAGGCTGCTTAAGTAATACATAAAGCACATTGGGCCTCCATAACTGATTATGCATTTTCGCCCTTTTATGCTCATTTACACTTAAAGACAGTGATTGTCTTACTGATACAGTAATATGGATTCAGGATTTCCATAATCGGACGTTGAATTAATATTTGAAATTAAGTCATTCCAAGATGCAACTAAAATGTTAAGGCCGGACAAAGCCATAACAGAATGTTTTGTGTGGTGTTTCAACAGTCTAGTAAAATGGACAATATATATACTGAACAAAAATATAAACGCAACACTCTTGTTTCTGCTCCCATTTTTCATGAGATGGACTTAAAGACCTACAATTCATTCCAGATACACAATATTACCATTTCTCTCAAACATTTCTCACAAATCAGTCTAAATGTGTGATAGTGAGCACTTCTGCTTTGCTGAGATAATCCATCCCACCTCACAGGTGTGCCACATCAAGATGCTGATCTGACATCATGGGTAGTGCACAGGTGTACCTTATACTGCCCACAATAAAAGGCCACCCTGGAATGTGCAGTTTTTTGCTTTATTGGGGGTCTGGGGACTCAGAACCGGTCAGTATCTGGTGTGACCACCATTTGCCTCATGCAATGCAACACATCTTCTTCGCATAGAGTTTATCAGATTGTCAATTGTGGCCTGTGGAATGTTGGTCCACTCCTCTTCAATGGCTGTGCGAAGTTGTTGGATATTAGTGGGAACTGGTACACGCTGTCGTATACATGTCCGGTGAGTATGCTGGCCATGCAAGAACTGGGACATTTTCAGCTTCCAAGAACTGTGTACAGATCCTTGCAACATGGGGCCGTGCATTATCTGTCTGAGTGGCTGGTCTCAGACGATTTTGGAGGTGAACCTGCTGGATGTGGAGGTCCTGGGCTGGTGTGGTTACACGTGGTCTGCGGTTGTGAGGCCGGTTGGATGTACTGCCATATTCTCTGAAACGCCTTTGGAGACGGCTTATGGTTGAGAAATGAACATTCAATGCACGAGCAACAGATCTGGTTGACATTCCTGCTGTCAGCATGCCAATTGCACGCTCCCTCAATGCTTGTGGCATCTGTGGCATTTTGCTGTGAGACAAAACTGCACATTCCAGGGTGGCCTTTTATTGTGGGCAGTATAAGGTACACCTGTGCACTACCCATGATGTCAGATCAGCATCTTGATGTGGCACACCTGTGAGGTGGGATGGATTATCTCAGCAAAGCAGAAGTGCTCACTATCACACATTTAGACTGATTTGTGAGAAATGTTTGAGAGAAATGGTAATATTGTGTATCTGGAATGAATTGTAGATCTTTAAGTCCATCTCATGAAAAATGGGAGCAAAAACAAAAGTGTTGCGTTTATATTTTTGTTCAGTGTATGTGCAGCAAAGTTAATAGATATTTACTTGTATATACTCAAGAAATAGATATTTCTACATTTACATAAGACATAGAATTCATAGTGCAAATAAATTAGTAAGAAAACATTATCAAGAAATGAATACAGACATTTAAGTTGGTCAAAAATCTGCAGTTGAAAGAAGGCATCCTTGGAATCTGGGAAAAGCAAGTGAATGTTTCACATTTTAGAGAGATGTAGAAAAGCCACTCATGGCTATATGAGGTTATAGCATGTTAGCAACGTTTCATGATGCTTTTGTTTCTCCAAGTATTGTCCCATCGCGTCCCCTGTGTTGCCCCTTTGGTCCCTTCAGGTGCACCTGGAATTCCGATTAAACTCTGCATTTGCCTGATTCCTCGAGTCCTGTGCTTGCTTACCTGCTCTGTGCCTGTGGGGTAAGCAACAACTGGACATATAAATGACTAAATGCTTCTGAATGACTGATCTTTGGTGGTAAGAGCTGAGTGTTTAAGTCACAAAAAGGGACTGCTAGCAATGCCCCACTAATGATAACAACAACAATTATAATAAACAAGAACAACAATAATAATAACAACAATAATTATAATAAAACAATAATATCATCAGCATATTTAACATCTTTTTATAACTGAAATATGTTGGTAATATGATTAATATGGTCATTTAACATAAAAAATATTAATAAAAATATACAATAATATCAACAGTAATAATAATAATAATACATTTTATTTGAAGCGCCTTTCAAAGTACCCAAGGACACTGCACAGTAAAGGCAAAACATATAATATAAAACTTATAAATAATAATAATAATTGTGAATACATTGAATGTAATAATCATTTTCAAATTTACTTGCACTTTTATGTCATTTATATTTTGCATGAGGACCAAAGTCCAAAGACTGAGCTGACAGACTGTGTTTGCACTTTAACACCATTTTAACAGAAGCCAAACTCAACATAAAAAGAGAACTCTGCCAAATGACTGACAATATTTGCATACATTTGCGTATCAGTGTGAAAAAATAGTATGTTAATGGATTAAACTGCTGGATATCAAACCTAAATGCTTCTCAGGGATGGGGGCCTCCAGGAAGCAGCCATCACTGTTACGTGCCTCAGCAAAATGAGGCAATTAAAGCTCACCTTCACCAGTAAGACTGGTACAAAGGCACTTTAGATTTACTAATGTTGAAAACTTCACCTCCTCATTCATTCAGCAGACATATACACTGATCAGCCATAACATTAACACTGCATGCATAATTTCATGTAGGTCCCCCTCATTCCACCAAAACAGCTCTGAACCGTTGAGGCATGGACTCCACATTGAGAAATAAAGATTATAATTCAAAATGTATGTGAATAATTAATATAATTACATAATACAGGATCCAAGTGACATCTGCCTTGTCAACACGCCTAGAGGCAAATCAATTAGGTGAAAGACTTGTCAACTGGGAAATAATTGTTTAAATTAGAATGGGTAAAAATTAGGCTTACAAAAATAGTGTGTCCTGGCAATCCTGAGACACAGAGCCTGTGCTGCATGTTCTTTCACTTCTGCAAGAGTGGGACAGATAGAGTGCAAAGATGGAGATGACCAAGAATATTCCACCCTCGTCTTAATGTACTTCACCTGATGGACACTGAATTATCCCTGGACTATACACAATTTTACTTTATAAACCAATGTTCTTGGTATTTTTTTTTAATAAACTTTGGTATTCTGGGCTATTTTGGGTCTGGTTAGGGTTAGGGCTTCCTCTGCTGCCCCCTGGAGGATGGGCCCCCCTTTGGGTCTGGTTAGGGTTATGGCTTCCTCTGCTGCCCCCTGGAGGATGGGCCCCCCTTTGGGTCTGGTTAGGGTTAGGGCATCCTCTGCCGGTCCCTGGAGGTTGGGCTCCCCCTTTGGATCTGCTTCCTCCCAAAGTTTCTTCCTACTAGGGAGTTTTTCCTCAGTGGGGAAGGGATAATGTGGAGCACTTTGAGACAATGTAATATTGTGAACATGCGCTATATAAATTAATTTTGTATTGAATTGCATCATGAAACTCCATACAACATAGCATCTGCTCCAAGTCCTCGTTGGCTCTCTCAGTCTGCCCATTGGAAAGATTTGCGGTGGCACCAATCAGCCTACAGAATTCCCTCCAGAATCTGGAAACAAACTGTGGACCTCTGTGACACACAATGTCAGATAGTAGACCGTGCGGCTTGAAGACATGATCCAACAATAACTGTGCTATCTTCTTGGCCGAGTGCAGCTTGGGAACAGGGACAAGATGCGTGGCTTTAGAAAAACAATAAATAATCGTGAGTACATCCGTGAATGCTCTGGAGAGAGGAAAACCTGTCACAAACTCCAAAGATACATGAGACCAGGGGAATCAGGGGAACTGCAAGGGGCTGCAAGAGGCCTGTTGGAGCATGGGAGGGGTTCTTATTTCATGCGGAAATAGGGTAAGCAATGACATACTGTAAATACGGATGTCTTGCAGCACGATAGGCCACCAGAAGCGCTGTGTTCGAGTACGATACACTCCAGGGTCACAAGCTCAGAGAGATTCATGCCCCCATTCGAGGACCCATGAATGTAACAAGTCCGGGACAAACAGTCCATTAGGTGGACAACCCTCTGGGGCCTGGATAAATCATTGCATGGCCTGAACATACTCCTTGACTCCCCAGGATAACGCCCCAATGAAACGACTCTTAGGCAGAATCTGTCCTCCGAACTGACGCAACAAGGCGTCTGGTTTGCGGTTCTTGGAGCCCGTCTGAAGGAGATACAGTAATTAAAACTATTAAAAAATAGCAACCACCTATCCTGGTGTGCATTGAGGCATTTTGCTGACTGTAGGTATTCCAGGTTCTTGTGGTCAGAATCAGAAATAGATCCTTAGTGCATTCTAGACACTGCCGCCACTCCTCCAATGCCAGACGGACCACCAGGAGATCACGATTGCCGGTATCGTAGTTCTTTTCAGCTGGGGCTAACTTATGGGGAAAAAATCACAAGGATGCAACTTATTGTCAGAAATATGCCTCTGGGAATAGCTCCTACTCCAGTGCCAGAAGCATCCACCTCCACCAACTGTCAATAGGGATCGAGGATCTGAACAATAGGGGCTGAGATGAAACTTCTGCGAAGGTCCAGGAACGGACATTGTGTCACCAGAGACCACTGAAAATGGACCTTGGTAGGGGTGAGTGCCGTGAGAGGGGCAACAATGGTGCTATATCTCTGAATAAAATATCTGTAAATGTTTTCAAAACTTAGAAAATGCTGTACCTCCCTCCGGTTGTGAGGTTGAGGCCACTGTGCAACTGTTCGGATCTTATCTGGATCTATCTGAACTGAACCTTCCCCAAGAATGAACCCAAGAATAGCCAATGGCCACAGTGAAAACCTGCATAGCCAATGGTCACGACGAAAACCTGCATAGCCAATGGCCACAGTGAAAACCTGCATGTCCAATGGCCACAGTGAAAACCTGCATACCCAATGGCCATGGCAAAAACCAGGTGTCGCTGACCATTCTGTCTTCCCTGTTTTTAGTCGTTAGTGTTTCCCCTCTTTCCCGAACGGCCGCATAGTTCAATAGGCCGAGCATGCAGCTATCAACCCCTCATTCTTATGCTCAACCCCTATCCAAAAATATACATTTTTGTATATTTTGTTCCTTTCTGTTTCATTCGTATCAGTTTTCTAGTTCCTGTGCTTTGTAACTTGTATTCACTTTGCGTTTATGGTTCATACCCGTGGTTCTGTTGTACCTGTCTGTTATTCCCCACCGTCTTAAATTCTGTTTCCTTGTTTCTTTCTCAATTCTTAGTTTCCCTGTTGAGTTTTCTGAGTTCCTTGAGTTAATTATTCCAGTAGTTTCATATCTCTTGCCTGTTTTTGTGCCCAATTGCTCGTTGCCCTGAACCCTCCAGGATTGGTTAACTGTCTATGTCTCTCTCCTGCTGTGTCATTACCCGGTTCAGTTTTTGTATATAAGTTCCTGCCTGAGTTCAGTTCCCTGAGTGGGTCATTGATGTTTGTTGTCCCTGCGCCAGAACCTCCTGACACTATTAAGCACGCTGCCACCATGATTCTCACCAGGAACAGTGCTTTGAAGGTGTTGAAATGATGATGAAACATTATGATCGGGTCTCATAATTCAAAGAATTAATTTCTAAAATATTTACCTGATACAACAATTAATAAGCCTTCATCAGAAGCACTCAGGTAACGTCATGTCCTGGGTAAGCAGTCATTACAGGGGGAGAAAGGGAAAAAGGCGATGAGTCAGACGAATGCCGAGGAGGTGTGATGCCATGAATCTCACGCAATGGCAGGTTCTCCAGCACCAGGGAGGGCAAGAAGGGGGCGGGGGCATCAGGGTTGGGAAGTGAGAGGGACACAAAAGAAGAACAAGGTAGGAGTTAGCGAAGCAAACAAAAATGTGAAGGTTTTTGTGTCAGCGGCGGAACAGATTGGCCGCAGATGCTAGCAGGAGCTCCTCGAGGAGTTTTTGAAGTGAAGCCTGGATCCCGGAAGTATGCTAGCAACCAGTATAATTATCGCCCCCAGCCGTGGGTAGTTGGGGTCATGTCTCTGTAGCTGTGTGCTCGGCTGCGCTCCTGAATTCCTGACAGGTGGCCTTTGTCCAGGAAGCCACATTGCAGCTCTGAGTGGTAACCGTAGGCAGGCCCCCGAGGTGCCTGTGTGACAGCCCAGATCAAGACAGCGGCTGTATCTGTAATATACTACTAACACTCATATCAGCTTTCTGCAAAATTTATATCTCCTATATGTCAACCTGCTTGAATGTCAAGCTACAGAGAGTCGGGTGTCACACCAGCACAATCCAACCAGCCCTCTCAGTCTCCACAGTTCCAACTGGTCCTTCTCCTCTCTCTGTCTGAGTCTCCAACACATCATCTGTAATCAATCCCCATATGTTCCACCTGTCCGTATCTCTAAGTCAGATTTTCCCCTTTATCTCTTTCTGCTGGTGGTTTGTCGTGTCAAGTCGCTGTACCATCTGAGTCTCCATTTTGAATCCTGGCTATTCCTTTGGTAACTGGGCATTTCACGTGAGTGCTGGTTTGATTTATAGTTCAGGGTTCTGCACGGTGACTTGGCTTTCCCTGTAGGATTTCCTTCCTCATATTGCCATTACGTCTGTGACACAGGGAGTGTTATCAGCCTCACGAGGATGGGTGCACGCTTGGAGAGTCAAGCCTTTGTTCAGGTCCTCTTTTTCTCTAAAAAATAAAATGAAAATTAAAATCCATCATTCTGCACTGATAAATATCATCCCTAATCAGTATCTTTAAAAGCTGCAGTAAAGGTAGACAGGTTACTTTTTCATGCTCACAGCAGACAACTTGCTGCACAAGCATGAAGATAACGGATTAACAAAAAAATAAGATGAAAGAAAGATGAGCTCACTCATCTCAGTCAGCTGTACTCTCAGTCATTGGAGAAGAAGTATTTGGTCTGGTGTCAGCTTTGATTAATAATAATCTCAGCACTCCTGACTCACTCACTGCACCGTCATTGGCCACGACGCCAAAGACAAATGCTCAGTCAAATGCCGAAACCAAAGTGCATTATTATGTCGTCATTTTGTCTGCGTGTTTAAGAACAGCAAGTGTTTACCAAAGTGCTGTACAACACAGTAAATAGACACTATAGTACATAAAATCCTATCATAAAATACATAATAGTAAATCTGATAATAGCGATCATTACACAGAATCCAACAATGAAATCAAATCTAATGATGATGTGCAACACAACATTGAAGATGCAAATGGAGGTAAAACCACACTGACAGTGTCACTGCTGGGGTGTGAATGCTAATACTAGCCCGCTCTCAGAAGTGTGTTTTACTATATCCCACGCAGTTCACAACTGTCTTCAATGGACCCCCCCCTCCCAAAAAAAAAAAATAATAAAAACCTCTAATGCAGATTGAATGCTGGTACCCACCCAACACACTTAAATGCCCACCCCAAGATGGCATCCTGGTGACATTTCTGGATTAAACAGTAAAAATATCAAATTTAAATGAATGCGCTAAAATGCAGCAATTATAACTCTATACCAGTCAAGGCACTGTCTCTACTCTTACAAGTGTTCACCTTTTAAGTATTTTACATGTGAAAATTGTTAAGAGGAAGACAGTCGGATATGCACAGCATGATAAAGAAACCAATCATTATGCAGAATGCAAATTTCTTTATCATTATGAGTGACAAATAAAGCAGACTAGAAAGGCAAAAATAAAATTTAAATACTGCATTTTTAAGTTCAAATATTGTATAGATCACACCACAATATGAAATGCTCATAATCAACCATGATGGGGTGTGTCACTTAAAGTTACTAAAGTGCAGTATTTGAATCTTATTTGACATGATTAAGGATCAGAACAAACAGAAATAGACTGAAGTCAAAGCACCAGCCACATTGATGCATGTTATTGAATTTAATATTGTTAACTGTACACCCACAAATTAAATGCTATTTACATTTGTTGAAATTGTGTGCTAATTTTATTTTCTTTAAACTGTATCTGTCAATATTGTATTGAAACAGAGGTGTTTGAATGAGACCCACAATTGCTTTTCATCTACCCAGAAAGCAAAGAGTGCAAAGCCCTCTTGAGTTACAAAAACAGGAAGTCAAATTAATGGAGAAAATGGTTGTTGTTTATAGTTAAGTGGTTTTTTGCTTCTACTGTGAGAACAAATTGTTCTTGGTTGCATTCATTTATTGCCTTACAAAAGAGTCAATTTAGTAACAATTTAATACAATATATAACACATTTGCTTTGAATTACATAACTGTGCCAAAATTTTAATAAAAATCTTTCCTGATAATTGTTGAATTGGGCTTTGGAAGATTGGAAAAAAGTTATCTGGCCAGACGAGTCTCGATTTCTGCTGCGACATTCACATGGTAGGATCAGAATTTGGTTTAAATAACATAAAAGCATGGATCCATCCTGCCTTATATCAACAATTCGGGCTGGTGCTGGTGGTGTAATGGTGTGGGGGATATTTTCTTGGCACACTTTGGGCCCCTTAGTACCATCTGAGCATCGTTTAAATGCCACAGCCTACCTGAGTATTGTCGCTGACCATGTCCATCCCATAATGACCACAGTGTACCCAGCTTCTAATGGCTACTTCCAGCAGGATAACACACCAGGTCACAAAGCTCATGTCATCTCAGACTGGTGTCTGGAACATGACAGCGAGTTCACTGCACTCAAATGGCCTCCATAGGCACCAGATCTCAGTCTAATAGAGCAGCTATGGGATGCTGTTGAACGGGAGATTCGCGTCATGAAGGTGCAGCTGACGAATCTGCAGCAACTGTATGACGCTGTCATGTCAACCTGGACCAAAGTCTCTGTGGAATGTTTCAAGAAACTCTCTTTTCCCATACAGCATGGCAGCAAGTCAGGAGTCTATCCGAAGATTCTCAGGACAAAAGACACTGGAGATCTTCGATGTCAGTCAATTCCGAGGCAGATATTACAAGTTATTTAGAAATTCCAGTTCAACTAGTAGAAGTTTCTGAGATGCAGGAGGGGTTTCCATGTGACCATGGAGAGCACAAGCAAACGTGAATCACATAGAACCATGGACAGGACCTGAACCCTGGAGTGAAAGAAAGTTATTAAAATTACATCAAGGACAATTATAGTATATGGAACATTTGCAAACACTTATACCTGCGTATCTTGTTTTCTTTTTCCATTTACTTTTAATGTTTTTTTCTTAAATCTATGATGCCTTAACACTGTGTTTCCTGATTTGTGCCCCTAAAGTGGAGCTGGTTTTATAAGCTACTAATCAACACATGCATTTTTTGACAAAATAAGTGTGCATCCTAGTGTTCTTAAAAACACTCGCAGGAAATATTATTTTCTCTTGGTTTGTTGCTAGGATACAAATTTGCTATGTGCGTCACTATGAACAAATCGGTCCAGCTTACCCTTCTGTCATAGTTATATGCATTTTATCTGCATGCTGGTGTGATCAAGAGGAGAACTAAATATTTGAACTGAGAGCAAAACCATTATAAAGGAGACTAACTGAGAAATGTTCCCTGTGACTGGAAAGTGCACGATATCCCCTGAAGAGCCAAAACTTTATGACCACCTGCCTAATATGCTGTTGGTCCCCCATGTGCTGCTAAAACAGCGGTTAGCCTCTGAGGTCTGTCATACCCCAGAGGGTGTCTTGCGGTATTTGGCACCAAGACGGCAGCAGCAAATCCTTTAAGTCCCCTTAGCTGCAAGGTAGAGCTACTGCAGATCAGACTTGCTGTTCTAGCACATCCTAGATGCTCGACAGGATTCAGATCTGGGGAATTAAGTGGCCAGAACAACACCTTTAGCTATTTGTCATGTTCCACAAACCATCACGATGTAAAAGGAAATGGCCAGGACGCCCCCATTGTCCCCGTGCATCGGTCAGCCATGGGAGCCCAACACTCTGTTGCAGGTTTGTGGTTTTTCTGGCCTCTTCTAACCACTGCCAGGAGATACTCAGCACCGCGGATTGGGAGCACCGTAAAGCCATGCCATTTCGGAAACACTCCGGCCCAGTCCTATGGCCATGAAGGTCTGTCCCTTAAAGAATTACTGAGTGGCACTGAGTCCGTAGACACACCTGTGTCTTGGTATGAGTGACTCACTGTCGCTGTGGAATCATACGCCCTCTTTGGGTTTCCCCAGACTGCTCCTCTTGGTTCCTGAAAAGCTTTCAGACGATTTCCAGCATGAAAGGTGCTTCGGTGTGAACGTGAACCTTCCAACACACTGACATCCGTTCCTACCATCTTGTTGATTCTAGAACAGTCTGAAGGCTCTCCATGAACCTGCGCTGCATAAAGCCTTTATGAAAAATGCAAAAATAGTAGGTGCTTATATTTAACACTTCTTTTGTCCATTTACGGGTTCTTTGCTATTAAATCAAGCCAGCTCCAAAATAAAAAGGGTGTCGGTATTGCTTGTCAAATGTAACATTTCTGTCTCATTGCAGGACCTGAAATTGTATCAGTTTCGTCTTTTTCTACATTTTTGAGAAGTGCTCAGCATCCTGCTGGAGGCCGTTTTATGAATGTCCAACAATCCTGCGAATCAGAGGAATAATATTTGTATACTGGAAGTCACTTTTGAATGCATTTACATTGGAGCTGATCCGGCAAATTCGATAATAAGAAGCAGTACTTAAATGAACAGTAAAGTTATGGGTGCAAGTAATTATTTATCCTGAGAAATTCTGAGTGAGGAGTTTTCATTGGCACCGTACTCCACAAGATGAATCTACAAATTGAATCTAATCCATTAGAAACATGGTCCAAGTTAAAACAAAATTTCACATAAGCAAGTAATTGAAATTAAATTATGATCTGATAAAGTATTCCATATAGCCAGGATACATATTTCGTTGTATTAAGCATCAGCAATAGAAAAATTTAAAGCCAAAAATGCAATTATGAATTCACACTGACATCTAGTGGCGAAACTGCTGGCTTTTCGAAACAGTTTTTACATTCGGATTTATTTTTTTCGGTTTCATTTTCACGGAATTAAAATTAAGTATTCAAAAAATGAATCAAATCCAAGTACATGGATGCTAAAATCACAACCTGCTATGATTCTATTTTCTTCTATTTACTGCACATGGCTGTGGATCAAAACCATGTCTCTGTGCTACTATCATTATAGTGGGATGAATGCGGGATTATGTGACACGTTTCATTTCTGCGTCCATTTTCCCATAATAATTTTCTCAAAGACATTACTGCAGCCTGTTATAGGAAATAAAGGGTAGAAATAATATTACATAATAATATTAGATACATTTTGGCTGCATGGAATTCTTAAAACACCGTTAACAAACCAGAACAGATATTGTGTGAAGGTGAAAGGTATATGCAACTATATACAGGAAAACTGATCAGTGTGTATCTGTATAAGGAGAAGCATCATATCGTTAGTCAGCGGCAAAGGATATTCAGTAATACTTTAGTTTTATGATAGTTTTTGGGAGACTGTACATGTAATTTACAGGTCACCTGAGACTCCAGCAACAAAGGTGGAAACTGCACACAGGCCTCCCAACAAAATGGGGCTTATTAAGGTCTAATTGTTTACAAAGCAGCTAGGTTGTATTTAAAAGGCTTGCTGGAAAGTTCTCTCTCAGCCCTAGGGAGCAGACCAGCAGGTACTGAGGCTGTGCTGCAATCGTTCAATACTGTCTGACAAAAGGCATGAAGGGATTCAACAGACCTCATCTGATAGATCCCACCTGCGGCTAGATCTGCTTAGGGTGTATCATCACAAATAGCTCGTGGAAAGAAGCCTTTAAGACCTGTTTACTCTGTGGCTCTGAGACAACCATGAGTGCCTCTTGCCTTCCTGCAGCCCAGCTCTGTTTAAGACATATTCCCTGGGATGTAAGACACATGTAAACATCAACAACAGATACAGGATACAGAAATAGCATAGAGACACGCTCTCAGTCTGTAGTGATGGTAACAATGAACTTTAAGATGAACAACGAAGCTATAAACTGAGTTGTTCACATGTATCCTGATCATTATTAATACTTTCTAACATCACATTACCATTTATACATATAGTCAACACAAGCGCTCATTAGATACCACTGTAAGGATTTGCACTAATCTTCATCTGTTCAATTACAATTCTAGTTGTTCGGTGGCAATAATTTTGTATAAGGTGAGAAAATCAGCAGAGTTATCAAATTTGAGGGAGATCATGCAGATATGTAATAATATTGCATTCTATTCATGTCATTGGTTAACCACGCAAACAAATCTAATTTCGCCCCCAATCCGAACACTTTCAGACATTTTCACTTGTCTGCAAGTAGCTTGTATACTTTCTTGAATAAATAAATTTGTAAGCAGTAAAGCCTAAAGCAAAAAGATTTCTTTTCTTTGGAACAGTTCCCAGATTCCCTGTCAGTACCAGTACTTAAACACAGATGAGAGACCTAATATCTTAGATAATTTCATTTTAGCTGATATTTATGCTTGTTGTTGTAAATTTCCCTGTTTAAATAACCATATCAGTACTAACTCGGTACACAGTTACTCCACTCCCTATCCCAAATCAGGGTGTCTGTGTGGTTGGTCTGGAACTGGCTATGCTACACTGCATATCTGCGGCTGCAGCTCACGGTCTCAGGAAGTGCATGTGGACAAATATATGTGACTAAAAGGCATTGATAGTGTCTGCAGTTTTTCTGCTAAAGTGAAATGTGAAATCACTTTATTTCCTGGTGGATCTCCATTCAAAGCGCGGCATGCACAGCTGCCTGGGCGGAATGAAAAGCGGAACGCATTTCCTCTGACGTGCTCTGCCAGACACCCCCTCATTATCAGTGCACACACAAGCCGCATAACATGCATTAAAAAGCATTCTGCTGAAAAAGGACCGGTATGCTGGTCTGCACTGGGAGTCCAGTAGGCGTTCAGTTGACAGTGGGCGTAGCTGCGGCGTTATGAGAAGGAGAAGCAAACGTGGGACTGTGATTTGTTACTGCTAATAATGCGAAGTTCTGACGCAGCTACTGCCACTTGTAACAGAAGGAGTGTCCACCTGCTGGGAGAGACACAGCACGCTATGAGCCCCCCCTTCTGCTACCTTACTGCTACGAGCCCCCCCTCCTGCTTACTTACTGCTACCAGCCCCCCCTCCTGCTACCTTACTGCTACGAGCCCCCCCTCCTGCTACCTTACTGCTACAAGCCCCCCCCTCCTGCTACCTTACTGCTACGAGACCCCCTCCTGCTACCTTACTGCTACGAGCCCCCCCTCCTGCTACCTTACTGCTACGAGCCCCCCCTCCTGCTACCTTACTGCTACGAGCCCCCCCTCCTGCTTACTTACTGCTACCAGCCCCCCCTCCTGCTACCTTACTGCTACGAGCCCCCCCCTCCTGCTACCTTACTGCTACGAGACCCCCCCTCCTGCTACCTTACTGCTACGAGACCCCCTCCTGCTACCTTACTGCTACGAGCCCCCCCTCCTGCTACCTTACTGCTACAAGCCCCCCCCTCCTGCTACCTTACTGCTACGAGACCCCCTCCTGCTACCTTACTGCTACGAGCCCCCCCTCCTGCTACCTTACTGCTACGAGACCCCCTCCTGCTACCTTACTGCTACGAGCCCCCCCTCCTGCTTACTTACTGCTACCAGCCCCCCCTCCTGCTACCTTACTGCTACAAGCCCCCCCCTCCTGCTACCTTACTGCTACGAGACCCCCTCCTGCTACCTTACTGCTACGAGCCCCCCCTCCTGCTACCTTACTGCTACGAGCCCCCCCTCCTGTTTCCTTACTGCTACGAGCCCCCCCTCCTGCTACCTTACTGCTACGAGCCCCCCCTCCTGCTACCTTACTGCTACGAGCCCCCCCTCCTGCTACCTTACTGCTACGAGCCCCCCCTCCTGTTTCCTTACTGCTACGAGCCCCCCCTCCTGCTACCTTACTGCTACGAGCCCCCCCTCCTGCTACCTTACTGCTACGAGCCCCCCCTCCTGCTACCTTACTGCTACGAGCCCCCCCTCCTGCTACCTTACTGCTACGAGACCCCCCTCCTGCTACCTTACTGCTACGAGACCCCCCTCCCGAATCCTTACTGCTTATAAAGTGCAAGGTTATAGTTCACCGTTACTTAATCGGTGTAAATAATTCAAGTTTCTTGGTTCCATCAAGTAACTACACCATCTAACATCTCCACATTTAAGCATCTACACACATTTGATTAGACAACTAAATATACATACAAGTCTTATGTATGTTTAGTAAAATATCCATTCTTCAACTAATAAGAATTACCTGACCACAAGGAATTACATTTTTGAAATAACTGGCGGTTCGTAGAAAATGTTTGTCTTGCTTAGCATACAGTACTGTAAAGCATTGGTGATTGATTTCATTGGCCACATTGAAGCTGATGTGTCCATCGGTCCCAGCACCACAGCTCGTTCCAAGTGGGCCAGTTGGGGTCGGATTGGACCTCGGGGTCCCTGGTAAAATACACAGCATCTGATGTCAGTGTGTCGCAGTACAGACACTCATCCATTTAGGAATATCACTGCTTTCAGCAGCATGTGATTTAACTACAGGAAGAAGCTGGAGGGAGCTCATACAACACATGGATTACATGCAAGCCCCTCCCACACCAAGATGGAATGTAAACCTGCCCCCCCTGAAGGCAGAGCCAGCAGTGCTGCCACCGTACTGTAATTATATTTGTAACCCGAATCTCCATTATGCCATTATTTGTGTGTTAATTACATATTGCTTTGGATAACAGTATCCAGTAGATATGGTGCAAATAATAACAACTAACAACAACATTAAAATTGCAGTGTATTCATAATCAATTTCCAGGAATGTGGCATGAATGAGGTTTACAGACGCGACGCAACTTGAAGAAGGCAGGATTTACACAAACAATCCAAGGTCAAAAAACGGGACCAGCAAGCTAACATGGGCAAGGCGGCCAGAGAAACAAAAGACAGGCCAAGTGCGTCACACAGAAGTGGAGTGCAAACCAACTGACCAGTGACTAGGAAGAGGTGGAGGCAATAATGCCTGAAGCTGATGGAGTAGGAGGAATTTTGATACTGGGGGGGGGGGTGGCAACTTAATTTAAATACAAAGATCTATTTATTAGACTGAATGAATGATAAAATATTGGGGGGTACATTCCCCCCTCCCCCGGCTTTTTGCGCCCCTGACTGAAGCAGCAGTGGCCACTGTCAGTAGGCAGGCGAGGCTGAGAAATGCTCTGTCAGATCAGAGGTGGATGTAGCCAACAGCACGATGCAGTAGTCTACCTGTTGGGAAATGTCAACCGTCAGTCATGACGCCGAAATGGATACTGAAAAACCCCCAGATCCTCTGCATTAAAAAATAGAATAACTATTGAAATCAAGCCACACATTTCTATAAACACAGATGGTGGAGGAGGGCCCAAAGTGACTTTCTATAAACACAGGTGGAGGAGGAGGGCCCTAAGTGACTTTTTAGAAATACAGGTGGAGGAGGAGGGCCCAAAGTGACTTTCTATAAACACAGGTGGTGGAGGAGGGCCCTAAGTGACTTTCTATAAACACAGGTGGAGGAGGAGGGCCCTAAGTGACTTTTTAGAAATACAGGTGGAGGAGGAGGGCCCTAAGTGACTTTTTAGAAATACAGGTGGAGGAGGAGGGCCCAAAGTGACTTTCTATAAACACAGGTGGAGGAGGAGGGCCCAAAGTGACTTTCTATAAACACAGGTGGTGGAGGAGGGCCCTAAGTGACTTTCTATAAACACAGGTGGAGGAGGAGGGCCCTAAGTGACTTTTTAGAAATACAGGTGGAGGAGGGCCCTAAGTGACTTTCTATAAACACAGATGGTGGAGGAGGAGGGCCCAAAGTGACTTTCTATAAACACAGGTGGAGGAGGAGGGCCCTAAGTGACTTTTTAGAAATACAGGTGGAGGAGGGCCCTAAGTGACTTTCTATAAACACAGGTGGTGGAGGAGGGCCCAAAGTGACTTTCTATAAACACAGGTGGTGGAGGAGGGCCCAAAGTGACTTTCTATAAACACAGGTGGAGGAGGAGGGCCCTAAGTGACTTTTTAGAAATACAGGTGGAGGAGGAGGGCCCTAAGTGACTTTCTATAAACACAGATGGTGGAGGAGGACCCTAAGTGACTTTCTATAAACACAGGTGGAGGAGGAGGGCCCTAAGTGACTTTTTAGAAATACAGGTGGAGGAGGAGGGCCCAAAGTGACTTTCTATAAACACAGGTGGAGGAGGAGGGCCCTAAGTGACTTTCTATAAACACAGATGGTGGAGGAGGGCCCTAAGTGACTTTTTAGAAATACAGGTGGAGGAGGAGGGCCCAAAGTGACTTTTTAGAAATACAGGTGGAGGAGGAGGGCCCAAAGTGACTTTTTAGAAATACAGGTGGAGGAGGAGGGCCCAAAGTGACTTTCTATAAACACAGGTGGAGGAGGAGGGCCCAAAGTGACTTTCTATAAACACAGGTGGTGGAGGAGGGCCCTAAGTGACTTTCTATAAACACAGGTGGAGGAGGAGGGCCCTAAGTGACTTTCTATAAACACAGATGGTGGAGGAGGGCCCAAAGTGACTTTCTATAAACACAGGTGGAGGAGGAGGGCCCTAAGTGACTTTTTAGAAATACAGGTGGAGGAGGAGGGCCCTAAGTGACTTTCTATAAACACAGATGGTGGAGGAGGACCCTAAGTGACTTTCTATAAACACAGGTGGAGGAGGAGGGCCCTAAGTGACTTTTTAGAAATACAGGTGGAGGAGGAGGGCCCAAAGTGACTTTCTATAAACACAGGTGGAGGAGGAGGGCCCTAAGTGACTTTCTATAAACACAGGTGGTGGAGGAGGGCCCTAAGTGACTTTCTATAAACACAGATGGTGGAGGAGGACCCTAAGTGACTTTCTATAAACACAGGTGGAGGAGGAGGGCCCTAAGTGACTTTTTAGAAATACAGGTGGAGGAGGGCCCAAAGTGACTTTCTATAAACACAGATGGTGGAGGAGGGCCCAAAGTGACTTTCTATAAACACAGGTGGAGAAGGAGGGCCCAAAGTGACTTTTTAGAAATACAGGTGGAGGAGGAGGGCCCTAAGTGACTTTCTATAAACACAGGTGGAGGAGGAGGGCCCTAAGTGACTTTCTATAAACACAGGTGGTGGAGGAGGGCCCAAAGTTACTTTCTATAAACACAGGTGGAGGAGGAGGGCCCAAAGTGACTTTCTATAAACACAGGTGGAGGAGGAGGGCCCTAAGTGACTTTCTATCAACACAGGTGGAGGAGGAGGGCCCTAAGTGACTTTCTATAAACACAGGTGGTGGAGGAGGGCCCAAAGTGACTTTCTATAAACACAGGTGGAGGAGGAGGGCCCTAAGTGACTTTTTAGAAATACAGGTGGAGGAGGAGGGCCCAAAGTGACTTTCTATAAACACAGGTGGAGGAGGAGGGCCCTAAGTGACTTTCTATAAACACAGATGGTGGAGGAGGGCCCAAAGTGACTTTCTATAAACACAGGTGGAGGAGGAGGGCCCTAAGTGACTTTCTATAAACACAGATGGTGGAGGAGGACCCTAAGTGACTTTCTATAAACACAGGTGGAGGAGGAGGGCCCTAAGTGACTTTTTAGAAATACAGGTGGAGGAGGAGGGCCCAAAGTGACTTTCTATAAACACAGGTGGAGGAGGAGGGCCCTAAGTGACTTTCTATAAACACAGATGGTGGAGGAGGGCCCTAAGTGACTTTTTAGAAATACAGGTGGAGGAGGAGGGCCCAAAGTGACTTTTTAGAAATACAGGTGGAGGAGGAGGGCCCAAAGTGACTTTTTAGAAATACAGGTGGAGGAGGAGGGCCCAAAGTGACTTTCTATAAACACAGGTGGAGGAGGAGGGCCCAAAGTGACTTTCTATAAACACAGGTGGTGGAGGAGGGCCCTAAGTGACTTTCTATAAACACAGGTGGAGGAGGAGGGCCCTAAGTGACTTTCTATAAACACAGATGGTGGAGGAGGGCCCAAAGTGACTTTCTATAAACACAGGTGGAGGAGGAGGGCCCTAAGTGACTTTTTAGAAATACAGGTGGAGGAGGAGGGCCCTAAGTGACTTTCTATAAACACAGATGGTGGAGGAGGACCCTAAGTGACTTTCTATAAACACAGGTGGAGGAGGAGGGCCCTAAGTGACTTTTTAGAAATACAGGTGGAGGAGGAGGGCCCAAAGTGACTTTCTATAAACACAGGTGGAGGAGGAGGGCCCTAAGTGACTTTCTATAAACACAGGTGGTGGAGGAGGGCCCAAAGTGACTTTCTATAAACACAGGTGGAGGAGGAGGGCCCAAAGTGACTTTCTATAAACACAGGTGGAGGAGGAGGGCCCTAAGTGACTTTTTAGAAATACAGGTGGAGGAGGGCCCTAAGTGACTTTCTATAAACACAGATGGTGGAGGAGGGCCCAAAGTGACTTTCTATAAACACAGGTGGAGGAGGAGGGCCCTAAGTGACTTTTTAGAAATACAGGTGGAGGAGGAGGGCCCTAAGTGACTTTCTATAAACACAGGTGGAGGAGGAGGGCCCTAAGTGACTTTCTATAAACACAGGTGGTGGAGGAGGGCCCAAAGTTACTTTCTATAAACACAGGTGGAGGAGGAGGGCCCAAAGTGACTTTCTATAAACACAGGTGGAGGAGGAGGGCCCTAAGTGACTTTCTATCAACACAGATGGTGGAGGAGGGCCCAAAGTGACTTTCTATAAACACAGGTGGTGGAGGAGGGCCCAAAGTGACTTTCTATAAACACATGTGGAGGAGGAGGGCCCAAAGTGACTTTCTATAAACACAGGTGGAGGAGGAGGGCCCAAAGTGACTTTCTATAAACACAGGTGGAGGAGGAGGGCCCCAAGTGACTTTCTATAAACACAGGTGGTGGAGGAGGGCCCTAAGTGACTTTCTATAAACACAGGTGGAGGAGGAGGGCCCTAAGTGACTTTCTATAAACACAGGTGGAGGAGGAGGGCCCTAAGTGACTTTCTATAAACACAGGTGGAGGAGGAGGGCCCAAAGTGACTTTCTATAAACACAGGTGGAGGAGGAGGGCCCTAAGTGACTTTTTAGAAATACAGGTGGAGGAGGAGGGCCCAAAGTGACTTTCTATAAACACAGGTGGAGGAGGAGGGCCCAAAGTGACTTTCTATAAACACAGGTGGAGGAGGAGGGCCCTAAGTGACTTTTTAGAAATACAGGTGGAGGAGGGCCCTAAGTGACTTTCTATAAACACAGATGGTGGAGGAGGGCCCAAAGTGACTTTCTATAAACACAGGTGGAGGAGGAGGGCCCTAAGTGACTTTTTAGAAATACAGGTGGAGGAGGAGGGCCCTAAGTGACTTTCTATAAACACAGATGGTGGAGGAGGACCCTAAGTGACTTTCTATAAACACAGGTGGAGGAGGAGGGCCCTAAGTGACTTTTTAGAAATACAGGTGGAGGAGGGCCCAAAGTGACTTTCTATAAACAAAGATGGTGGAGGAGGGCCCAAAGTGACTTTCTATAAACACAGGTGGAGGAGGAGGGCCCTAAGTGACTTTCTATAAACACAGGTGGAGGAGGAGGGCCCTAAGTGACTTTCTATAAACACAGGTGGAGGAGGAGGGCCCTAAGTGACTTTCTATAAACACAGGTGGTGGAGGAGGGCCCAAAGTGACTTTCTATAAACACAGGTGGAGGAGGAGGGCCCAAAGTGACTTTCTATAAACACAGGTGGAGGAGGAGGGCCCTAAGTGACTTTCTATCAACACAGATGGTGGAGGAGGGCCCAAAGTGACTTTCTATAAACACAGGTGGTGGAGGAGGGCCCTAAGTGACTTTCTATAAACACAGGTGGAGGAGGAGGGCCCTAAGTGACTTTTTAGAAATACAGGTGGAGGAGGAGGGCCTAAAGTGACTTTCTATAAACACAGGTGGAGGAGGAGGGCCCAAAGTGACTTTCTATAAACACAGGTGGAGGAGGAGGGCCCTAAGTGACTTTTTAGAAATACAGGTGGAGGAGGGCCCTAAGTGACTTTCTATAAACACAGATGGTGGAGGAGGGCCCAAAGTGACTTTCTATAAACACAGGTGGAGGAGGAGGGCCCTAAGTGACTTTTTAGAAATACAGGTGGAGGAGGAGGGCCCTAAGTGACTTTTTAGAAATACAGGTGGAGGAGGAGGGCCCAAAGTGACTTTTTAGAAATACAGGTGGAGGAGGAGGGCCCAAAGTGACTTTCTATAAACACAGGTGGAGGAGGAGGGCCCAAAGTGACTTTCTATAAACACAGGTGGTGGAGGAGGGCCCTAAGTGACTTTCTATAAACACAGGTGGAGGAGGAGGGCCCTAAGTGACTTTCTATAAACACAGATGGTGGAGGAGGGCCCAAAGTGACTTTCTATAAACACAGGTGGAGGAGGAGGGCCCTAAGTGACTTTTTAGAAATACAGGTGGAGGAGGAGGGCCCTAAGTGACTTTCTATAAACACAGATGGTGGAGGAGGACCCTAAGTGACTTTCTATAAACACAGGTGGAGGAGGAGGGCCCTAAGTGACTTTTTAGAAATACAGGTGGAGGAGGAGGGCCCAAAGTGACTTTCTATAAACACAGGTGGAGGAGGAGGGCCCTAAGTGACTTTCTATAAACACAGGTGGTGGAGGAGGGCCCAAAGTGACTTTCTATAAACACAGGTGGAGGAGGAGGGCCCAAAGTGACTTTCTATAAACACAGGTGGAGGAGGAGGGCCCTAAGTGACTTTTTAGAAATACAGGTGGAGGAGGGCCCTAAGTGACTTTCTATAAACACAGATGGTGGAGGAGGGCCCAAAGTGACTTTCTATAAACACAGGTGGAGGAGGAGGGCCCTAAGTGACTTTTTAGAAATACAGGTGGAGGAGGAGGGCCCTAAGTGACTTTCTATAAACACAGGTGGAGGAGGAGGGCCCTAAGTGACTTTCTATAAACACAGGTGGTGGAGGAGGGCCCAAAGTTACTTTCTATAAACACAGGTGGAGGAGGAGGGCCCAAAGTGACTTTCTATAAACACAGGTGGAGGAGGAGGGCCCTAAGTGACTTTCTATCAACACAGATGGTGGAGGAGGGCCCAAAGTGACTTTCTATAAACACAGGTGGTGGAGGAGGGCCCAAAGTGACTTTCTATAAACACATGTGGAGGAGGAGGGCCCAAAGTGACTTTCTATAAACACAGGTGGAGGAGGAGGGCCCAAAGTGACTTTCTATAAACACAGGTGGAGGAGGAGGGCCCCAAGTGACTTTCTATAAACACAGGTGGTGGAGGAGGGCCCTAAGTGACTTTCTATAAACACAGGTGGAGGAGGAGGGCCCTAAGTGACTTTCTATAAACACAGGTGGAGGAGGAGGGCCCTAAGTGACTTTCTATAAACACAGGTGGAGGAGGAGGGCCCAAAGTGACTTTCTATAAACACAGGTGGAGGAGGAGGGCCCTAAGTGACTTTTTAGAAATACAGGTGGAGGAGGAGGGCCCAAAGTGACTTTCTATAAACACAGGTGGAGGAGGAGGGCCCAAAGTGACTTTCTATAAACACAGGTGGAGGAGGAGGGCCCTAAGTGACTTTTTAGAAATACAGGTGGAGGAGGGCCCTAAGTGACTTTCTATAAACACAGATGGTGGAGGAGGGCCCAAAGTGACTTTCTATAAACACAGGTGGAGGAGGAGGGCCCTAAGTGACTTTTTAGAAATACAGGTGGAGGAGGAGGGCCCTAAGTGACTTTCTATAAACACAGATGGTGGAGGAGGACCCTAAGTGACTTTCTATAAACACAGGTGGAGGAGGAGGGCCCTAAGTGACTTTTTAGAAATACAGGTGGAGGAGGGCCCAAAGTGACTTTCTATAAACAAAGATGGTGGAGGAGGGCCCAAAGTGACTTTCTATAAACACAGGTGGAGGAGGAGGGCCCTAAGTGACTTTCTATAAACACAGGTGGAGGAGGAGGGCCCTAAGTGACTTTCTATAAACACAGGTGGAGGAGGAGGGCCCTAAGTGACTTTCTATAAACACAGGTGGTGGAGGAGGGCCCAAAGTGACTTTCTATAAACACAGGTGGAGGAGGAGGGCCCAAAGTGACTTTCTATAAACACAGGTGGAGGAGGAGGGCCCTAAGTGACTTTCTATCAACACAGATGGTGGAGGAGGGCCCAAAGTGACTTTCTATAAACACAGGTGGTGGAGGAGGGCCCTAAGTGACTTTCTATAAACACAGGTGGAGGAGGAGGGCCCTAAGTGACTTTTTAGAAATACAGGTGGAGGAGGAGGGCCTAAAGTGACTTTCTATAAACACAGGTGGAGGAGGAGGGCCCAAAGTGACTTTCTATAAACACAGGTGGAGGAGGAGGGCCCTAAGTGACTTTTTAGAAATACAGGTGGAGGAGGGCCCTAAGTGACTTTCTATAAACACAGATGGTGGAGGAGGGCCCAAAGTGACTTTCTATAAACACAGGTGGAGGAGGAGGGCCCTAAGTGACTTTTTAGAAATACAGGTGGAGGAGGAGGGCCCTAAGTGACTTTCTATAAACACAGATGGTGGAGGAGGACCCTAAGTGACTTTCTATAAACACAGGTGGAGGAGGAGGGCCCTAAGTGACTTTTTAGAAATACAGGTGGAGGAGGGCCCAAAGTGACTTTCTATAAACACAGATGGTGGAGTAGGGCCCAAAGTGACTTTCTATAAACACAGGTGGAGAAGGAGCGCCCAAAGTGACTTTCTATAAACACAGGTGGAGGAGGAGGGCCCTAAGTGACTTTCTATAAACACAGGTGGAGGAGGAGGGCCCTAAGTGACTTTCTATAAACACAGGTGGAGGAGGAGGGCCCTAAGTGACTTTCTATAAACACAGGTGGTGGAGGAGGGCCCAAAGTGACTTTCTATAAACACAGGTGGAGGAGGAGGGCCCAAAGTGACTTTCTATAAACACAGGTGGAGGAGGAGGGCCCTAAGTGACTTTCTATCAACACAGATGGTGGAGGAGGGCCCAAAGTGACTTTCTATAAACACAGGTGGTGGAGGAGGGCCCAAAGTGACTTTCTATAAACACAGGTGGAGGAGGAGGGCCCAAAGTGACTTTCTATAAACACAAGTGGAGGAGGAGGGCCCAAAGTGACTTTCTATAAACACAGGTGGAGGAGGAGGGCCCAAAGTGACTTTCTATAAACACAGGTGGAGGAGGAGGGCCCTAAGTGACTTTTTAGAAATACAGGTGGAGGAGGGCCCTAAGTGACTTTCTATAAACACAGATGGTGGAGGAGGGCCCAAAGTGACTTTCTATAAACACAGGTGGAGGAGGAGGGCCCTAAGTGACTTTTTAGAAATACAGGTGGAGGAGGAGGGCCCTAAGTGACTTTCTATAAACACAGGTGGAGGAGGAGGGCCCTAAGTGACTTTCTATAAACACAGGTGGTGGAGGAGGGCCCAAAGTTACTTTCTATAAACACAGGTGGAGGAGGAGGGCCCAAAGTGACTTTCTATAAACACAGGTGGAGGAGGAGGGCCCTAAGTGACTTTCTATCAACACAGATGGTGGAGGAGGGCCCAAAGTGACTTTCTATAAACACAGGTGGTGGAGGAGGGCCCAAAGTGACTTTCTATAAACACATGTGGAGGAGGAGGGCCCAAAGTGACTTTCTATAAACACAGGTGGAGGAGGAGGGCCCAAAGTGACTTTCTATAAACACAGGTGGAGGAGGAGGGCCCTAAGTGACTTTCTATAAACACAGGTGGTGGAGGAGGGCCCTAAGTGACTTTCTATAAACACAGGTGGAGGAGGAGGGCCCTAAGTGACTTTCTATAAACACAGGTGGAGGAGGAGGGCCCTAAGTGACTTTTTAGAAATACAGGTGGAGGAGGGCCCTAAGTGACTTTCTATAAACACAGATGGTGGAGGAGGGCCCAAAGTGACTTTCTATAAACACAGGTGGAGGAGGAGGGCCCTAAGTGACTTTTTAGAAATACAGGTGGAGGAGGAGGGCCCTAAGTGACTTTCTATAAACACAGGTGGAGGAGGAGGGCCCTAAGTGACTTTCTATAAACACAGGTGGTGGAGGAGGGCCCAAAGTTACTTTCTATAAACACAGGTGGAGGAGGAGGGCCCAAAGTGACTTTCTATAAACACAGGTGGAGGAGGAGGGCCCTAAGTGACTTTCTATCAACACAGATGGTGGAGGAGGGCCCAAAGTGACTTTCTATAAACACAGGTGGTGGAGGAGGGCCCAAAGTGACTTTCTATAAACACATGTGGAGGAGGAGGGCCCAAAGTGACTTTCTATAAACACAGGTGGAGGAGGAGGGCCCAAAGTGACTTTCTATAAACACAGGTGGAGGAGGAGGGCCCTAAGTGACTTTCTATAAACACAGGTGGTGGAGGAGGGCCCTAAGTGACTTTCTATAAACACAGGTGGAGGAGGAGGGCCCTAAGTGACTTTCTATAAACACAGGTGGAGGAGGAGGGCCCAAAGTGACTTTCTATAAACACAGGTGGAGGAGGAGGGCCCTAAGTGACTTTTTAGAAATACAGGTGGAGGAGGAGGGCCCAAAGTGACTTTCTATAAACACAGGTGGAGGAGGAGGGCCCAAAGTGACTTTCTATAAACACAGGTGGAGGAGGAGGGCCCTAAGTGACTTTTTAGAAATACAGGTGGAGGAGGGCCCTAAGTGACTTTCTATAAACACAGATGGTGGAGGAGGGCCCAAAGTGACTTTCTATAAACACAGGTGGAGGAGGAGGGCCCTAAGTGAATTTTTAGAAATACAGGTGGAGGAGGAGGGCCCTAAGTGACTTTCTATAAACACAGATGGTGGAGGAGGACCCTAAGTGACTTTCTATAAACACAGGTGGAGGAGGAGGGCCCTAAGTGACTTTTTAGAAATACAGGTGGAGGAGGGCCCAAAGTGACTTTCTATAAACACAGATGGTGGAGGAGGGCCCAAAGTGACTTTCTATAAACACAGGTGGAGAAGGAGGGCCCAAAGTGACTTTCTATAAACACAGGTGGAGGAGGAGGGCCCTAAGTGACTTTCTATAAACACAGGTGGAGGAGGAGGGCCCTAAGTGACTTTCTATAAACACAGGTGGAGGAGGAGGGCCCTAAGTGACTTTCTATAAACACAGGTGGTGGAGGAGGGCCCAAAGTGACTTTCTATAAACACAGGTGGAGGAGGAGGGCCCAAAGTGACTTTCTATAAACACAGGTGGAGGAGGAGGGCCCAAAGTGACTTTCTATAAACACAGGTGGAGGAGGAGGGCCCTAAGTGACTTTCTATCAACACAGATGGTGGAGGAGGGCCCAAAGTGACTTTCTATAAACACAGGTGGTGGAGGAGGGCCCTAAGTGACTTTCTATAAACACAGATGGTGGAGGAGGGCCCTAAGTGACTTTCTATAAACACAGGTGGAGGAGGAGGGCCCTAAGTGACTTTCTATAAACACAGGTGGAGGAGGAGGGCCCAAAGTGACTTTCTATAAACACAGGTGGAGGAGGAGGGCCCTAAGTGACTTTTTAGAAATACAGGTGGAGGAGGAGGGCCCAAAGTGACTTTCTATAAACACAGGTGGAGGAGGAGGGCCCAAAGTGACTTTCTATAAACACAGGTGGAGGAGGAGGGCCCTAAGTGACTTTTTAGAAATACAGGTGGAGGAGGGCCCTAAGTGACTTTCTATAAACACAGATGGTGGAGGAGGGCCCAAAGTGACTTTCTATAAACACAGGTGGAGGAGGAGGGCCCTAAGTGACTTTTTAGAAATGCAGGTGGAGGAGGAGGGCCCTAAGTGACTTTCTATAAACACAGATGGTGGAGGAGGACCCTAAGTGACTTTCTATAAACACAGGTGGAGGAGGAGGGCCCTAAGTGACTTTTTAGAAATACAGGTGGAGGAGGGCCCAAAGTGACTTTCTATAAACACAGATGGTGGAGGAGGGCCCAAAGTGACTTTCTATAAACACAGGTGGAGAAGGAGGGCCCAAAGTGACTTTCTATAAACACAGGTGGAGGAGGAGGGCCCTAAGTGACTTTCTATAAACACAGGTGGAGGAGGAGGGCCCTAAGTGACTTTCTATAAACACAGATGGTGGAGGAGGGCCCAAAGTGACTTTCTATAAACACAGGTGGAGGAGGAGGGCCCTAAGTGACTTTTTAGAAATACAGGTGGAGGAGGAGGGCCCTAAGTGACTTTCTATAAACACAGATGGTGGAGGAGGACCCTAAGTGACTTTCTATAAACACAGGTGGAGGAGGAGGGCCCTAAGTGACTTTTTAGAAATACAGGTGGAGGAGGGCCCAAAGTGACTTTCTATAAACACAGATGGTGGAGGAGGGCCCTAAGTGACTTTCTATCAACACAGATGGTGGAGGAGGGCCCAAAGTGACTTTCTATAAACACAGGTGGTGGAGGAGGGCCCAAAGTGACTTTCTATAAACACAGGTGGAGGAGGAGGGCCCAAAGTGACTTTCTATAAACACAGGTGGAGGAGGAGGGCCCAAAGTGACTTTCTATAAACACAGGTGGAGGAGGAGGGCCCTAAGTGACTTTCTATAAACACAGGTGGTGGAGGAGGGCCCTAAGTGACTTTCTATAAACACAGGTGGAGGAGGAGGGCCCTAAGTGACTTTCTATAAACACAGGTGGAGGAGGAGGGCCCTAAGTGACTTTCTATAAACACAGGTGGAGGAGGAGGGCCCAAAGTGACTTTCTATAAACACAGGTGGTGGAGGAGGGCCCTAAGTGACTTTATATAAACACAGGTGGAGGAGGAGGGCCCAAAGTGACTTTCTATAAACACAGGTGGAGGAGGAGGGCCCAAAGTGACTTTCTATAAACACAGGTGGAGGAGGAGGGCCCAAAGTGACTTTCTATAAACACAGGTGGTGGAGGAGGGCCCTAAGTGACTTTCTATAAACACAGGTGGAGGAGGAGGGCCCTAAGTGACTTTTTAGAAATACAGGTGGAGGAGGGCCCTAAGTGACTTTCTATAAACACAGATGGTGGAGGAGGGCCCAAAGTGACTTTCTATAAACACAGGTGGAGGAGGAGGGCCCTAAGTGACTTTTTAGAAATACAGGTGGAGGAGGAGGGCCCTAAGTGACTTTCTATAAACACAGATGGTGGAGGAGGACCCTAAGTGACTTTCTATAAACACAGGTGGAGGAGGAGGGCCCTAAGTGACTTTTTAGAAATACAGGTGGAGGAGGGCCCAAAGTGACTTTCTATAAACACAGATGGTGGAGGAGGGCCCAAAGTGACTTTCTATAAACACAGGTGGAGAAGGAGGGCCCAAAGTGACTTTCTATAAACACAGGTGGAGGAGGAGGGCCCTAAGTGACTTTCTATAAACACAGGTGGAGGAGGAGGGCCCTAAGTGACTTTCTATAAACACAGGTGGAGGAGGAGGGCCCTAAGTGACTTTCTATAAACACAGGTGGTGGAGGAGGGCCCAAAGTGACTTTCTATAAACACAGGTGGAGGAGGAGGGCCCAAAGTGACTTTCTATAAACACAGGTGGAGGAGGAGGGCCCTAAGTGACTTTCTATCAACACAGATGGTGGAGGAGGGCCCAAAGTGACTTTCTATAAACACAGGTGGTGGAGGAGGGCCCAAAGTGACTTTCTATAAACACAGGTGGAGGAGGAGGGCCCAAAGTGACTTTCTATAAACACAGGTGGAGGAGGAGGGCCCAAAGTGACTTTCTATAAACACAGGTGGAGGAGGAGGGCCCTAAGTGACTTTCTATAAACACAGGTGGTGGAGGAGGGCCCTAAGTGACTTTCTATAAACACAGGTGGAGGAGGAGGGCCCTAAGTGACTTTCTATAAACACAGGTGGAGGAGGAGGGCCCTAAGTGACTTTCTATAAACACAGGTGGAGGAGGAGGGCCCAAAGTGACTTTCTATAAACACAGGTGGTGGAGGAGGGCCCTAAGTGACTTTATATAAACACAGGTGGAGGAGGAGGGCCCAAAGTGACTTTCTATAAACACAGGTGGAGGAGGAGGGCCCAAAGTGACTTTCTATAAACACAGGTGGAGGAGGAGGGCCCAAAGTGACTTTCTATAAACACAGGTGGTGGAGGAGGGCCCTAAGTGACTTTCTATAAACACAGGTGGAGGAGGAGGGCCCAAAGTGACTTTCTATAAACACAGGTGGTGGAGGAGGGCCCAAAGTGACTTTCTATAAACACAGGTGGAGGAGGAGGGCCCTAAGTGACTTTCTATAAACACAGGTGGAGGAGGAGGGCCCAAAGTGACTTTCTATAAACACAGGTGGAGGAGGAGGGCCCAAAGTGACTTTCTATAAACACAGGTGGAGGAGGAGGGCCCTAAGTGACTTTCTATCAACACAGATGGTGGAGGAGGGCCCAAAGTGACTTTCTATAAACACAGGTGGTGGAGGAGGGCCCAAAGTGACTTTCTATAAACACAGGTGGAGGAGGAGGGCCCAAAGTGACTTTCTATAAACACAGGTGGAGGAGGAGGGCCCTAAGTGACTTTCTATAAACACAGGTGGAGGAGGAGGGCCCAAAGTGACTTTCTATAAACACAGGTGGAGGAGGAGGGCCCTAAGTGACTTTTTAGAAATACAGGTGGAGGAGGGCCCTAAGTGACTTTCTATAAACACAGATGGTGGAGGAGGGCCCAAAGTGACTTTCTATAAACACAGGTGGAGGAGGAGGGCCCTAAGTGACTTTTTAGAAATACAGGTGGAGGAGGAGGGCCCTAAGTGACTTTCTATAAACACAGGTGGAGGAGGAGGGCCCTAAGTGACTTTCTATAAACACAGGTGGTGGAGGAGGGCCCAAAGTTACTTTCTATAAACACAGATGGAGGAGGAGGGCCCAAAGTGACTTTCTATAAACACAGGTGGAGGAGGAGGGCCCTAAGTGACTTTCTATCAACACAGATGGTGGAGGAGGGCCCAAAGTGACTTTCTATAAACACAGGTGGTGGAGGAGGGCCCAAAGTGACTTTCTATAAACACAGGTGGAGGAGGAGGGCCCAAAGTGACTTTCTATAAACACAGGTGGAGGAGGAGGGCCCAAAGTGACTTTCTATAAACACAGGTGGAGGAGGAGGGCCCTAAGTGACTTTCTATAAACACAGGTGGAGGAGGAGGGCCCTAAGTGACTTTCTATAAACACAGATGGTGGAGGAGGGCCCAAAGTGACTTTCTATAAACACAGGTGGAGGAGGAGGGCCCTAAGTGACTTTTTAGAAATACAGGTGGAGGAGGAGGGCCCTAAGTGACTTTCTATAAACACAGATGGTGGAGGAGGACCCTAAGTGACTTTCTATAAACACAGGTGGAGGAGGAGGGCCCTAAGTGACTTTTTAGAAATACAGGTGGAGGAGGGCCCAAAGTGACTTTCTATAAACACAGATGGTGGAGGAGGGCCCAAAGTGACTTTCTATAAACACAGGTGGAGAAGGAGGGCCCAAAGTGACTTTCTATAAACACAGGTGGAGGAGGAGGGCCCTAAGTGACTTTCTATAAACACAGGTGGAGGAGGAGGGCCCTAAGTGACTTTCTATAAACACAGGTGGAGGAGGAGGGCCCTAAGTGACTTTCTATAAACACAGGTGGTGGAGAAGGGCCCAAAGTGACTTTCTATAAACACAGGTGGAGGAGGAGGGCCCAAAGTGACTTTCTATAAACACAGGTGGAGGAGGAGGGCCCTAAGTGACTTTCTATCAACACAGATGGTGGAGGAGGGCCCAAAGTGACTTTCTATAAACACAGGTGGTGGAGGAGGGCCCAAAGTGACTTTCTATAAACACAGGTGGAGGAGGAGGGCCCAAAGTGACTTTCTATAAACACAGGTGGAGGAGGAGGGCCCAAAGTGACTTTCTATAAACACAGGTGGAGGAGGAGGGCCCTAAGTGACTTTCTATAAACACAGGTGGTGGAGGAGGGCCCTAAGTGACTTTCTATAAACACAGGTGGAGGAGGAGGGCCCTAAGTGACTTTCTATAAACACAGGTGGAGGAGGAGGGCCCTAAGTGACTTTCTATAAACACAGGTGGAGGAGGAGGGCCCAAAGTGACTTTCTATAAACACAGGTGGTGGAGGAGGGCCCTAAGTGACTTTATATAAACACAGGTGGAGGAGGAGGGCCCAAAGTGACTTTCTATAAACACAGGTGGAGGAGGAGGGCCCAAAGTGACTTTCTATAAACACAGGTGGAGGAGGAGGGCCCAAAGTGACTTTCTATAAACACAGGTGGTGGAGGAGGGCCCTAAGTGACTTTCTATAAACACAGGTGGAGGAGGAGGGCCCAAAGTGACTTTCTATAAACACAGGTGGAGGAGGAGGGCCCTAAGTGACTTTTTAGAAATACAGGTGGAGGAGGGCCCTAAGTGACTTTCTATAAACACAGATGGTGGAGGAGGGCCCAAAGTGACTTTCTATAAACACAGGTGGAGGAGGAGGGCCCTAAGTGACTTTTTAGAAATACAGGTGGAGGAGGAGGGCCCTAAGTGACTTTCTATAAACACAGATGGTGGAGGAGGACCCTAAGTGACTTTCTATAAACACAGGTGGAGGAGGAGGGCCCTAAGTGACTTTTTAGAAATACAGGTGGAGAAGGGCCCAAAGTGACTTTCTATAAACACAGATGGTGGAGGAGGGCCCAAAGTGACTTTCTATAAACACAGGTGGAGAAGGAGGGCCCAAAGTGACTTTCTATAAACACAGGTGGAGGAGGAGGGCCCTAAGTGACTTTCTATAAACACAGGTGGAGGAGGAGGGCCCTAAGTGACTTTCTATAAACACAGGTGGAGGAGGAGGGCCCAAAGTGACTTTCTATAAACACAGGTGGTGGAGGAGGGCCCTAAGTGACTTTATATAAACACAGGTGGAGGAGGAGGGCCCAAAGTGACTTTCTATAAACACAGGTGGAGGAGGAGGGCCCAAAGTGACTTTCTATAAACACAGGTGGAGGAGGAGGGCCCAAAGTGACTTTCTATAAACACAGGTGGTGGAGGAGGGCCCTAAGTGACTTTCTATAAACACAGGTGGAGGAGGAGGGCCCAAAGTGACTTTCTATAAACACAGGTGGAGGAGGAGGGCCCTAAGTGACTTTTTAGAAATACAGGTGGAGGAGGGCCCTAAGTGACTTTCTATAAACACAGATGGTGGAGGAGGGCCCAAAGTGACTTTCTATAAACACAGGTGGAGGAGGAGGGCCCTAAGTGACTTTTTAGAAATACAGGTGGAGGAGGAGGGCCCTAAGTGACTTTCTATAAACACAGATGGTGGAGGAGGACCCTAAGTGACTTTCTATAAACACAGGTGGAGGAGGAGGGCCCTAAGTGACTTTTTAGAAATACAGGTGGAGAAGGGCCCAAAGTGACTTTCTATAAACACAGATGGTGGAGGAGGGCCCAAAGTGACTTTCTATAAACACAGGTGGAGAAGGAGGGCCCAAAGTGACTTTCTATAAACACAGGTGGAGGAGGAGGGCCCTAAGTGACTTTCTATAAACACAGGTGGAGGAGGAGGGCCCTAAGTGACTTTCTATAAACACAGGTGGAGGAGGAGGGCCCTAAGTGACTTTCTATAAACACAGGTGGTGGAGGAGGGCCCAAAGTGACTTTCTATAAACACAGGTGGAGGAGGAGGGCCCAAAGTGACTTTCTATAAACACAGGTGGAGGAGGAGGGCCCTAAGTGACTTTCTATCAACACAGATGGTGGAGGAGGGCCCAAAGTGACTTTCTATAAACACAGGTGGTGGAGGAGGGCCCAAAGTGACTTTCTATAAACACAGGTGGAGGAGGAGGGCCTAAAGTGACTTTCTATAAACACAGGTGGAGGAGGAGGGCCCAAAGTGACTTTCAATAAACACAGGTGGAGGAGGAGGGCCCTAAGTGACTTTCTATAAACACAGGTGGTGGAGGAGGGCCCTAAGTGACTTTCGATAAACACAGGTGGAGGAGGAGGGCCCTAAGTGACTTTCTATAAACACAGGTGGAGGAGGAGGGCCCTAAGTGACTTTCTATAAACACAGGTGGAGGAGGAGGGCCCAAAGTGACTTTCTATAAACACAGGTGGTGGAGGAGGGCCCTAAGTGACTTTATATAAACACAGGTGGAGGAGGAGGGCCCAAAGTGACTTTCTATAAACACAGGTGGAGGAGGAGGGCCCAAAGTGACTTTCTATAAACACAGGTGGAGGAGGAGGGCCCAAAGTGACTTTCTATAAACACAGGTGGTGGAGGAGGGCCCTAAGTGACTTTCTATAAACACAGGTGGAGGAGGAGGGCCCAAAGTGACTTTCTATAAACACAGGTGGTGGAGGAGGGCCCAAAGTGACTTTCTATAAACACAGGTGGAGGAGGAGGGCCCTAAGTGACTTTCTATAAACACAGGTGGAGGAGGAGGGCCCAAAGTGACTTTCTATAAACACAGGTGGAGGAGGAGGGCCCAAAGTGACTTTCTATAAACACAGGTGGAGGAGGAGGGCCCTAAGTGACTTTCTATCAACACAGATGGTGGAGGAGGGCCCAAAGTGACTTTCTATAAACACAGGTGGTGGACGAGGGCCCAAAGTGACTTTCTATAAACACAGGTGGAGGAGGAGGGCCCAAAGTGACTTTCTATAAACACAGGTGGAGGAGGAGGGCCCAAAGTGACTTTCTATAAACACAGGTGGAGGAGGAGGGCCCAAAGTGACTTTCTATAAACACAGGTGGAGGAGGAGGGCCCTAAGTGACTTTTTAGAAATACAGGTGGAGGAGGGCCCTAAGTGACTTTCTATAAACACAGATGGTGGAGGAGGGCCCAAAGTGACTTTCTATAAACACAGGTGGAGGAGGAGGGCCCTAAGTGACTTTTTAGAAATACAGGTGGAGGAGGAGGGCCCTAAGTGACTTTCTATAAACACAGGTGGAGGAGGAGGGCCCTAAGTGACTTTCTATAAACACAGGTGGAGGAGGAGGGCCCAAAGTGACTTTCTATAAACACAGGTGGAGGAGGAGGGCCCTAAGTGACTTTCTATCAACACAGATGGTGGAGGAGGGCCCAAAGTGACTTTCTATAAACACAGGTGGTGGAGGAGGGCCCAAAGTGACTTTCTATAAACACAGGTGGAGGAGGAGGGCCCAAAGTGACTTTCTATAAACACAGGTGGAGGAGGAGGGCCCTAAGTGACTTTCTATAAACACAGGTGGAGGAGGAGGGCCCTAAGTGACTTTCTATAAACACAGGTGGTGGAGGAGGGCCCTAAGTGACTTTCTATAAACACAGGTGGAGGAGGAGGGCCCTAAGTGACTTTCTATAAACACAGGTGGAGGAGGAGGGCCCTAAGTGACTTTCTATAAACACAGGTGGAGGAGGAGGGCCCAAAGTGACTTTCTATAAACACAGGTGGTGGAGGAGGGCCCTAAGTGACTTTATATAAACACAGGTGGAGGAGGAGGGCCCAAAGTGACTTTCTATAAACACAGGTGGAGGAGGAGGGCCCAAAGTGACTTTCTATAAACACAGGTGGAGGAGGAGGGCCCAAAGTGACTTTCTATAAACACAGGTGGTGGAGGAGGGCCCTAAGTGACTTTCTATAAACACAGGTGGAGGAGGAGGGCCCAAAGTGACTTTCTATAAACACAGGTGGTGGAGGAGGGCCCAAAGTGACTTTCTATAAACACAGGTGGAGGAGGAGGGCCCTAAGTGACTTTCTATAAACACAGGTGGAGGAGGAGGGCCCAAAGTGACTTTCTATAAACACAGGTGGAGGAGGAGGGCCCTAAGTGACTTTCTATCAACACAGATGGTGGAGGAGGGCCCAAAGTGACTTTCTATAAACACAGGTGGTGGAGGAGGGCCCAAAGTGACTTTCTATAAACACAGGTGGAGGAGGAGGGCCCAAAGTGACTTTCTATAAACACAGGTGGAGGAGGAGGGCCCTAAGTGACTTTTTAGAAATACAGGTGGAGGAGGGCCCTAAGTGACTTTCTATAAACACAGATGGTGGAGGAGGGCCCAAAGTGACTTTCTATAAACACAGGTGGAGGAGGAGGGCCCTAAGTGACTTTTTAGAAATACAGGTGGAGGAGGAGGGCCCTAAGTGACTTTCTATAAACACAGGTGGAGGAGGAGGGCCCTAAGTGACTTTTTAGAAATACAGGTGGAGGAGGGCCCTAAGTGACTTTCTATAAACACAGATGGTGGAGGAGGGCCCAAAGTGACTTTCTATAAACACAGGTGGAGGAGGAGGGCCCTAAGTGACTTTTTAGAAATACAGGTGGAGGAGGAGGGCCCTAAGTGACTTTCTATAAACACAGATGGTGGAGGAGGACCCTAAGTGACTTTCTATAAACACAGGTGGAGGAGGAGGGCCCTAAGTGACTTTTTAGAAATACAGGTGGAGGAGGGCCCAAAGTGACTTTCTATAAACACAGATGGTGGAGGAGGGCCCAAAGTGACTTTCTATAAACACAGGTGGAGAAGGAGGGCCCAAAGTGACTTTCTATAAACACAGGTGGAGGAGGAGGGCCCTAAGTGACTTTCTATAAACACAGGTGGAGGAGGAGGGCCCTAAGTGACTTTCTATAAACACAGGTGGAGGAGGAGGGCCCTAAGTGACTTTCTATAAACACAGGTGGTGGAGGAGGGCCCAAAGTGACTTTCTATAAACACAGGTGGAGGAGGAGGGCCCAAAGTGACTTTCTATAAACACAGGTGGAGGAGGAGGGCCCTAAGTGACTTTCTATCAACACAGATGGTGGAGGAGGGCCCAAAGTGACTTTCTATAAACACAGGTGGTGGAGGAGGGCCCTAAGTGACTTTCTATAAACACAGATGGTGGAGGAGGGCCCTAAGTGACTTTCTATAAACACAGGTGGAGGAGGAGGGCCCTAAGTGACTTTCTATAAACACAGGTGGAGGAGGAGGGCCCAAAGTGACTTTCTATAAACACAGGTGGAGGAGGAGGGCCCTAAGTGACTTTTTAGAAATACAGGTGGAGGAGGAGGGCCCAAAGTGACTTTCTATAAACACAGGTGGAGGAGGAGGGCCCAAAGTGACTTTCTATAAACACAGGTGGAGGAGGAGGGCCCTAAGTGACTTTTTAGAAATACAGGTGGAGGAGGGCCCTAAGTGACTTTCTATAAACACAGATGGTGGAGGAGGGCCCAAAGTGACTTTCTATAAACACAGGTGGAGGAGGAGGGCCCTAAGTGACTTTTTAGAAATACAGGTGGAGGAGGAGGGCCCTAAGTGACTTTCTATAAACACAGATGGTGGAGGAGGACCCTAAGTGACTTTCTATAAACACAGGTGGAGGAGGAGGGCCCTAAGTGACTTTTTAGAAATACAGGTGGAGGAGGGCCCAAAGTGACTTTCTATAAACACAGATGGTGGAGGAGGGCCCAAAGTGACTTTCTATAAACACAGGTGGAGAAGGAGGGCCCAAAGTGACTTTCTATAAACACAGGTGGAGGAGGAGGGCCCTAAGTGACTTTCTATAAACACAGGTGGAGGAGGAGGGCCCTAAGTGACTTTCTATAAACACAGGTGGAGGAGGAGGGCCCTAAGTGACTTTCTATAAACACAGGTGGTGGAGGAGGGCCCAAAGTGACTTTCTATAAACACAGGTGGAGGAGGAGGGCCCAAAGTGACTTTCTATAAACACAGGTGGAGGAGGAGGGCCCTAAGTGACTTTCTATCAACACAGATGGTGGAGGAGGGCCCAAAGTGACTTTCTATAAACACAGGTGGTGGAGGAGGGCCCAAAGTGACTTTCTATAAACACAGGTGGAGGAGGAGGGCCCAAAGTGACTTTCTATAAACACAGGTGGAGGAGGAGGGCCCAAAGTGACTTTCTATAAACACAGGTGGAGGAGGAGGGCCCTAAGTGACTTTCTATAAACACAGGTGGTGGAGGAGGGCCCTAAGTGACTTTCTATAAACACAGGTGGAGGAGGAGGGCCCTAAGTGACTTTCTATAAACACAGGTGGAGGAGGAGGGCCCTAAGTGACTTTCTATAAACACAGGTGGAGGAGGAGGGCCCAAAGTGACTTTCTATAAACACAGGTGGTGGAGGAGGGCCCTAAGTGACTTTATATAAACACAGGTGGAGGAGGAGGGCCCAAAGTGACTTTCTATAAACACAGGTGGAGGAGGAGGGCCCAAAGTGACTTTCTATAAACACAGGTGGAGGAGGAGGGCCCAAAGTGACTTTCTATAAACACAGGTGGTGGAGGAGGGCCCTAAGTGACTTTCTATAAACACAGGTGGAGGAGGAGGGCCCAAAGTGACTTTCTATAAACACAGGTGGTGGAGGAGGGCCCAAAGTGACTTTCTATAAACACAGGTGGAGGAGGAGGGCCCTAAGTGACTTTCTATAAACACAGGTGGAGGAGGAGGGCCCAAAGTGACTTTCTATAAACACAGGTGGAGGAGGAGGGCCCTAAGTGACTTTTTAGAAATACAGGTGGAGGAGGGCCCTAAGTGACTTTCTATAAACACAGATGGTGGAGGAGGGCCCAAAGTGACTTTCTATAAACACAGGTGGAGGAGGAGGGCCCTAAGTGACTTTTTAGAAATACAGGTGGAGGAGGAGGGCCCTAAGTGACTTTCTATAAACACAGGTGGAGGAGGAGGGCCCTAAGTGACTTTTTAGAAATACAGGTGGAGGAGGGCCCTAAGTGACTTTCTATAAACACAGATGGTGGAGGAGGGCCCAAAGTGACTTTCTATAAACACAGGTGGAGGAGGAGGGCCCTAAGTGACTTTTTAGAAATACAGGTGGAGGAGGAGGGCCCTAAGTGACTTTCTATAAACACAGATGGTGGAGGAGGACCCTAAGTGACTTTCTATAAACACAGGTGGAGGAGGAGGGCCCTAAGTGACTTTTTAGAAATACAGGTGGAGGAGGGCCCAAAGTGACTTTCTATAAACACAGATGGTGGAGGAGGGCCCAAAGTGACTTTCTATAAACACAGGTGGAGAAGGAGGGCCCAAAGTGACTTTCTATAAACACAGGTGGAGGAGGAGGGCCCTAAGTGACTTTCTATAAACACAGGTGGAGGAGGAGGGCCCTAAGTGACTTTCTATAAACACAGGTGGAGGAGGAGGGCCCTAAGTGACTTTCTATAAACACAGGTGGTGGAGGAGGGCCCAAAGTGACTTTCTATAAACACAGGTGGAGGAGGAGGGCCCAAAGTGACTTTCTATAAACACAGGTGGAGGAGGAGGGCCCTAAGTGACTTTCTATCAACACAGATGGTGGAGGAGGGCCCAAAGTGACTTTCTATAAACACAGGTGGTGGAGGAGGGCCCTAAGTGACTTTCTATAAACACAGATGGTGGAGGAGGGCCCTAAGTGACTTTCTATAAACACAGGTGGAGGAGGAGGGCCCTAAGTGACTTTCTATAAACACAGGTGGAGGAGGAGGGCCCAAAGTGACTTTCTATAAACACAGGTGGAGGAGGAGGGCCCTAAGTGACTTTTTAGAAATACAGGTGGAGGAGGAGGGCCCAAAGTGACTTTCTATAAACACAGGTGGAGGAGGAGGGCCCAAAGTGACTTTCTATAAACACAGGTGGAGGAGGAGGGCCCTAAGTGACTTTTTAGAAATACAGGTGGAGGAGGGCCCTAAGTGACTTTCTATAAACACAGATGGTGGAGGAGGGCCCAAAGTGACTTTCTATAAACACAGGTGGAGGAGGAGGGCCCTAAGTGACTTTTTAGAAATACAGGTGGAGGAGGAGGGCCCTAAGTGACTTTCTATAAACACAGATGGTGGAGGAGGACCCTAAGTGACTTTCTATAAACACAGGTGGAGGAGGAGGGCCCTAAGTGACTTTTTAGAAATACAGGTGGAGGAGGGTCCAAAGTGACTTTCTATAAACACAGATGGTGGAGGAGGGCCCAAAGTGACTTTCTATAAACACAGGTGGAGAAGGAGGGCCCAAAGTGACTTTCTATAAACACAGGTGGAGGAGGAGGGCCCTAAGTGACTTTCTATAAACACAGGTGGAGGAGGAGGGCCCTAAGTGACTTTCTATAAACACAGGTGGAGGAGGAGGGCCCTAAGTGACTTTCTATAAACACAGGTGGTGGAGGAGGGCCCAAAGTGACTTTCTATAAACACAGGTGGAGGAGGAGGGCCCAAAGTGACTTTCTATAAACACAGGTGGAGGAGGAGGGCCCTAAGTGACTTTCTATCAACACAGATGGTGGAGGAGGGCCCAAAGTGACTTTCTATAAACACAGGTGGTGGAGGAGGGCCCAAAGTGACTTTCTATAAACACAGGTGGAGGAGGAGGGCCCAAAGTGACTTTCTATAAACACAGGTGGAGGAGGAGGGCCCAAAGTGACTTTCTATAAACACAGGTGGAGGAGGAGGGCCCTAAGTGACTTTCTATAAACACAGGTGGTGGAGGAGGGCCCTAAGTGACTTTCTATAAACACAGGTGGAGGAGGAGGGCCCTAAGTGACTTTCTATAAACACAGGTGGAGGAGGAGGGCCCTAAGTGACTTTCTATAAACACAGGTGGAGGAGGAGGGCCCAAAGTGACTTTCTATAAACACAGGTGGTGGAGGAGGGCCCTAAGTGACTTTATATAAACACAGGTGGAGGAGGAGGGCCCAAAGTGACTTTCTATAAACACAGGTGGAGGAGGAGGGCCCAAAGTGACTTTCTATAAACACAGGTGGAGGAGGAGGGCCCAAAGTGACTTTCTATAAACACAGGTGGTGGAGGAGGGCCCTAAGTGACTTTCTATAAACACAGGTGGAGGAGGAGGGCCCAAAGTGACTTTCTATAAACACAGGTGGTGGAGGAGGGCCCAAAGTGACTTTCTATAAACACAGGTGGAGGAGGAGGGCCCTAAGTGACTTTCTATAAACACAGGTGGAGGAGGAGGGCCCAAAGTGACTTTCTATAAACACAGGTGGTGGAGGAGGGCCCAAAGTGACTTTCTATAAACACAGGTGGAGGAGGAGGGCCCTAAGTGACTTTCTATAAACACAGGTGGAGGAGGAGGAGGGCCCAAAGTGACTTTCTATAAACACAGGTGGAGGAGGAGGGCCCTAAGTGACTTTCTATAAACACAGGTGGAGGAGGAGGGCCCAAAATGACTTTCTATAAACACAGGTGGAGGAGGAGGGCCCTAAGTGACTTTCTATAAACACAGGTGGAGGAGGAGGGCCCAAAGTGACTTTCTATAAACACAGGTGGAGGAGGAGGGCCCTAAGTGACTTTCTATAAACACAGATGGTGGAGGAGGGCCCTAAGTGACTTTCTATAAACACAGGTGGAGGAGTACGGCCCAAAGTGACATTTTGAGTGGTGCCCCAAGAAACAACAGGGGCCCCCTGTTGGGCCACCTTTCATTTTGCCTAAAAAAACGACGTTCAGCAGCTGTCCACTGGGAGCAGGCACTGGGAATGAGGAATATTACTGATAAACCTAAAATGCTGTAAGGTCCACATAGTCCGGCTTGTAACACATTATGTCTTATAACACCATAGATCAAATACTGTGGGAACTCTCTGCTGCGGGCTAAGCCATTGGGGTTCTGGACCATAAAGCACCATATAATTAGCTCCCTGCAGGACCCAATAAAATTCTGTCATTGTGTAAGAGCTCCCAGGGATTAGCCTGTGAAAAAAAATGAAAGCTATGATAGGGATTTTCACATGCCCACCCCTTGAACATTCCCGCCCCTTTCACATGCCCGCCCCTTACACATGCCCGCCCCTTACACATGCCCGCCCCTTACACATGCCCGCCTCTTTCACATGCCCGCCCCTTTCACATGCCCGCCCCTTACACATGCCCGCCCCTTTCACATGCCCGCCTCTTTCACATGCCCGCCCCTTTCACATGCCCGCCCCTTACACATGCCCGCCCCTTACACATGCCCGCCTCTTTCACATGCCCGCCCCTTACACATGCCCGCCCCTTACACATGCCCGCCCCTTACACATGCCCGCCTCTTTCACATGCCCGCCCCTTTCACATGCCCGCCTCTTACACATGCCCGCCCCTTTCACATGCCCGCCTCTTTCACATGCCCGCCCCTTTCACATGCCCGCCCCTTACACATGCCCGCCCCTTACACATGCCCGCCCTGCCCCTTTCACATGCTCGCCCTGCCCCTTTCACATGCCCGCCCCTTACACAGGCCCGCCCCTTACACATGCCCGCCTCTTTCACATGCCCGCCCCTTTCACATGCCCGCCCCTTACACATGCCCGCCCCTTTCACATGCCCGCCCCTTTCACATGCCCGCCCCTTACACATGCCCGCCTCTTTCACATGCCCGCCCCTTTCACATGCCCGCCCCTTTCACATGCCCGCCCCTTACACATGCCCGCCTCTTTCACATGCCCGCCCCTTTCACATGCCCGCCCCTTTCACATGCCCGCCCCTTACACATGCCCGCCCTGCCCCTTTCACATGCCCGCCCCTTTCACATGCCCGCCTCTTTCACATGCCCGCCCCTTTCACATGCCCGCTCCTTTCACATGCCCGCCCCTTACACATGCCCGCCCCTTACACATGCCCGCCTCTTTCACATGCCCGCCCCTTTCACATGCCCGCCCCTTACACATGCCCGCCCTGCCCCTTTCACATGCCCGCCCCTTTCACATGCCCGCCTCTTTCACATGCCCGCCCCTTTCACATGCCCGCCCTGCCCCTTTCACATGCCCGCCCCTTACACATGCCCGCCTCTTTCACATGCCCGCCCCTTTCACATGCCCTCCCCTTTCACATGCCCGCCCCTTACACATGCCCGCCTCTTTCACATGCCCGCCCCTTTCACATGCCCTCCCCTTTCACATGCCCGCCCCTTACACATGCCCGCCCTGCCCCTTTCACATGCCCGCCCCTTTCACATGCCCGCCCCTTACACATGCTTGCCCTGCCCCTTTCACTTGCCCGCCCCTTACACATGCCCGCCCCTTTCACATGCCCGCCCCTTACACATGCCCGCCTCTTTCACATGCCCGCCCCTTTCACATGCCCTCCCCTTTCACATGCCCGCCCCTTACACATGCCCGCCCTGCCCCTTTCACATGCCCGCCCCTTTCACATGCCCGCCCCTTACACATGCTTGCCCTGCCCCTTTCACTTGCCCGCCCCTTACACATGCCCGCCCTGCCCCTTTCACATGCCCGCCCCTTTCACATGCCTGCCCCTTATAAATAAATAATCTGTGCTAAGGCCATCTATGTAAATATACTATTTCTGCTTACAAGGAAAGATGTTCCTTGGTCATTTCTTCCCCAGCTTGACGTCAAACCTGTTCTAAGTATTTAATTTAGTGGAGCACTGCTTCGTAGATCAGAACCCAGAACACTTTTCCTCATTTGTCTGTGGTTTGGTGCCAAACATAAAGTACAGGATGGCAGTACTGAAGGATACATTAAAAATGACAGAACGTACAGTGCACTGTAAACTAGCATACGAGTGCTGTGTGCAGAAACGACTGCAAAAGCGACTGCAGAGTCAAGTCAGACAGTCAGCTTAGGGATCTTGTTGGTGAAACTGCTTCCCCAAGCAGGAATCTGATAGTCTTTCTTTGCAGATCTTATCAACTATGGTCCAGCTGTAAAATAGCTGTGCTCCAGTGTGGAAGGCAAGCAATGTCTGGATTTTCCAAAAGCTTCTCCTAATCAGTCAGATCATATATTGTTTCATGAAGTTTCATGAGGAAAAAATGGGGAAAAGAATGAGCAGGTGACTAACAGAAGAAAATATTCCCACAATCTAGCAAGTCTAGCATACATCCCATAGTTTCATTTTGGCTGTTTTTTGGACAGAAACCAAGTGGAATCTTAAACTACACAAGTATTTTATGTTCTTTATGCAATTTATTAAAACAAGTCATGTTACCCTTCAGAATGTATGTGTTGTTTTAGTTAAATAGTACAAGGGGTCATATAGTGTGTCCTTGGATGTGCTTGGTCTTACATTATTGGGATTATTGTTATTTTGAAATAACAAATGACCGAGTAAAGCATGAATGGATGCGTAAGAGGGTGGACTGGAGGTTCAGGGTATTTCCAGACACCTCCAGGGTTGCAGGGGTGTCTCTGCAGACCAGAACCCAGAACCATTCAGGTGTGAAAGCCCCATCTAGGGCATCTGAGCCGCCTCTCGGGACCCAGTACAGCCGAAGTGTTTTTATGGTGACTGCGGTATCTTAACATATTTCCTGCTGTATGGGTAACTCTTGTTTGAACTTTTTTTGATGGCAAAGAAATTTCCTTATGTTAAACACAGAAAAAACAGAAGTACTGCTAGTTGGTCCAAAGGCTGCATGAACGTCCTGCTTGATTCAGATTTATGTTTTGATGCTCACATAAGAAGTATTACTAGAACTGCATTGTACCATCTAAGGAACATAGCCAAGCTTTTAATGATGCTCTCCTTTCACGATGTAGAAAAATGAATACATGTGCTTTGAACTTCCAGACTGGACTGCTGTAATGTCCTCCTTTATGGATGTCCATCCCGGTCTTTACAGAAACTTCAGCTGGTACAAAATGCAGCAGCAAGAGTTCTTACAAACACTAAAAAAATTGATTATATTGCTCTCTTCATTGGCTTCCAGTTAAGTCTCGGATTGACTACAAAATACTGCTATTAACTTATGAAGCACTGAATGGCCTTGTTTCAGAATACCTTAGAGATCTACTGGCCTCTTGCAGCCCTCCTCGATTTCTTCGATCTTGAAGAGCAGGATATCAATCAGTACCAAGGGTAGAAAGAGCTACAGCAGGCTACAGAGGATTTGCCTATAGAGCTCCTCAGCTGTGGAATGGTCTTCCGGTGGATGTGCGGGTTTCAGGCTCACTCTCAATGTTCAAATCTAGACTAAAAACACACTTATTCAGTCTAGCTTATAGAGACTCTAGTTCTAGCTCTAGCTAACTGCTCATTCCCAGTTAGACCTATAGTGTGAGGTGTAGAGCTGAGTGGGGATCAGTGCCATTGGCTTTGGATCAACTGAACTGTCTGTGCTGTCACTCTAGCTTCACACTTCCTCGTGGAATTGGAGTGCTGACGTTTCAGGGACTCCCCATGCCTGCGTTCCCACCTGCCTCTCCCTCCTACTTATGCTACCGTAGCCATCTGCCAGAGCTTACATATTGGACTCACCTAACTGTTTGCACTATCTCTAGTCTCCCCTACTTTGGCTAATTGCAATTTTTATCTCCCTTACTCCTCCTGGGCTGTGCTGCCTGGAGACCCTAAATTATGAAGATATTCTGCCTACCCTGCTGCCTGTGACGTCTCCACTACCTGTGGTGTCTTTCCAGCCTGCTCACCCTTCTGCCTGTGACGTCTCTCCTGGAGGATGTAGCACTGTTCATCCTGCCGTCAGAAGCAGCACCAGCACCTGCCTGCTCCCCAATTTGAGACTCAAATCTTAAGACTGGGACAGAGTGAACTGGAATTTTGCCATCTTGGGTCTGGTTAGGGTTAGGGCTTCCTCTGCTGCCCCCTGGAGGATGGGCTCCCCCTTTGGGTCTGGTTAGCGTTAGGGCTTCCTCTGTCGGCCCCTGGAGGATGGGCTCCCCCTTTGAGTTTGGTTCTTCCCGAGGTTTCTTCCTTCTAGGGAGTTTTTCCTTGCTACTGTCGCCTCCGGCTTGCTCGCTGGGGTCTTTGGGTGGGGGATAATGTAAAGCACTTTGAGTGAAAATGTGCTATACAAATGAAACTGAATGGAATTGAACTGAAATGAAAGGAACTGAATTGAATTTAATTGAATTGATACAATCAGTAACACATTAACTCAAATGCAGTGCATTATTTCCAATGAAATGGAATCTGATTGCCTTAAGACTGAATCACAGAGGTAAATACTGTATACAAATACTTTTAAAGGTTTCACTACTTCATTCCATTTATTGTGAAAAAAAGAGACAACACTGACAACAATAATATTCGCAAAGCACTTGATGCTCTAAAATCCATCAGTAAAATGGGTTATTTCTTTCTCCACAAGGAGGCACTGATCTTCTCTAGTAATTTTTTTCTACCAGAGATTCACTAGAATACAGCTTAGCTCCAGCTGTAGCTGTATTAAGTGCAAGCTACTTACAGAGATATAACATATGTAACCCACACATACACACACACACACACACACACACACACACACACACACGCAGATTCTGAACAACCTCTTTAGTTATGCTGATCGAGTCATTAGACCAGTGTCTGCTATTTTGAATCATTACACAATCCATTGTCAGAAGTGTTGCTAATTCCTGACATGATTTGCTTGCACCGTATGCAGCTCAACATGAATACCTGTTCCTGCAGAAGAAAGGGAAGAGTGAATATGTGATCTGCCATTGCTGAGCCTGCTGTGATCAGTCTAAATCATGTTGCATCATGAGCAGCGGATTTGCTGGGGCCAGGATTGAAAGAGGCAGCGAGAGGAGTGGGAGGCATCAGAAAGCCAGCTGCATTGTTAATGATCAGCCACTGATATTGCCATTTGCTTAGAGAGCCTGTATATTTCAGCAAGCACTTTCGCTCTGCTCAGATTTTAAAACATACAGGCACAATGGTGACAAGGACTTCACTCTACTTGCCCACCGGTTACCATGGTGTTGAGCTGCATCGTGATCTCATTTATTTATTTATTTGGCTGTTTAATGTTTGGTTCTCTGTTTTTCTCCCCCCACTAATAAAGTATATCAAGGATTCATGCTGCATGTACTCACATTTTGTCCTACAGAAACATTGTGTTATCTGCATTATTTGCAAATATCTGCATTATTTGCATTTTAAAGAGAAAGAGAAAAATAAGCCAATGAATTGTCTATTCCTACTGTACCTCACTTTAAAATGTGACATTTTCCCAATATAAGCACGATGCTCTTTGCTACGGAACTGTTACCGGTCAGCAACACACTTCTGTTCTCCTTACACCTGCACACTGCCGACAGACTGCAGGCTGCTCTAAAATTAAGATGGAGTCCTTTACTCAATGTGAGATGATTTTTTTCATGATCTGATCGATTTCTGTGTTACCTTTTGCTCTGCAATAGTGTACTCCTTGGTAACTGAAGAGACATAACAGAATACTATATTAATGACTAACTGAATGACACTATAGTTTTGTGTGAAAATTATTATTATATAATATAAAGGAATGTATGTCAGTCAATGTATAGATATTTGAGAGACATAAAATTATCCTTATGATGTATCACATACATGAATTAAGTCATTATCATCTGTTCATATTGTACTATTGTTAATGGAAAGACATGTTTTATTGGCTAACACAACTGGAGGTTGGAAATAACCTGAGACAATTCAAGGAATGGTAACTAGATTATACTGGAACCACGACAATGTAATTTCTCAATGGCCCCCCACCCTTGCCCCCATGTGATCCCTTCTCCTCCCATACAGCCCAACCTCTACCTCTAGCCCCCCACTAAGAATGAGCGGTATCAAATTTCATACTGTTCATACATTATATATATATATATATATATATATGTATGCCATATTTTCAAAAGCAAGATTTCGGTATCTTGACAGGGTGGAGGGTGCCTACGATAAAGCAGGAGGAAAAGTTTAAACTGGAAAATCTATATTATCAGGGACGTGTATGATGGATGGAAATGGAAATGGGGAGAGACTGTACTTTGTATCCTACAGATTAAAGTAGATCAGGAAAGGGTTCTAAATGTCAGTGAGACTGAAGATTGAATTATTGTTATTCTGCGATGCAGTAATTTCATACAAAGAAATATATTCTATTAGTAGATTTATCCATAAATTGATAGTTAATGATTGCTTAGATGTCCAGTTTAATGAGATGTGTTTTTTTCCTGAAATAGTAAGTGAAATTAATAAAGGGCTTTATACTTATTCAGAATATTGATCTGGTTTATACATCCTAGTAGGCATATCAGTGGAGAGAGTTTTTAATGACTGCTGTCCAAAAGTTAATTGGTTGTCTCGTCCATATGGCATACAGATAATCATCAGATGTACCGCAAGAACACTGAGAACAAACACCTGTATTGGCTAAACCCATTTCATGCATTTTGTTTCTGCGATGAATAACTTCACACTGAATGAGCTGTAGGTTTTTATTACTAGAATAAAACTAGTAGGCTTTTGAATGCTTGTATCCACAAATCAGGGTTAAAAGACATCCCCAAGTCATTTTTCCAATTGATAACTGGTACAACTAGCATGTGATCTGTTTACAGAAGTTTGTAGAGTTTAGTAGTTAATTTTTTGTAAGAAATGGGATTTCTGACTGACTGTGCAACAGCGATCATCTGTACATATACGGTTCTTACTACCAACTCTGTACCAGCTGCAGGCAAAGCTGAAAAGGCTGGAAACAGTTTGCAGAGTTTGTAGGCCTCTCCTTAAAGCCTTACATGTGGAAGCCAGAAAGTTTTTGGGGATGTTACGAAAGACCCTGAGCTGATCTCTGCAACTGTACTCCTACCAAAATTCAAGACCAGAGAGGAGAGTGTCCTGAAAGATAGTAATGAATCTTTATGTATCATTAAAAGCATCATGCTTGATATAATGTTTCCATATACACAGATTTTTTTGTAAATGATATAGATTTTATCACTTGGCAGTAGTGACTCAGAGATGAAAATCCAGAATAAATTGGGCTACATCAAAGCCCATCTAACCAGTGACTCGGACAAAGACTCCCTCTCAAAGAAGGGCCCCATCTCTCTTTCCTAGCATTCATGAAATTAGGAACCTCACATACAGGAGGGCTGTATAAGTGCCTTTCAAGCCCAGTCACAGCAGGTATGGATGTTTCGCATTGATCAAGCCTCCCTGGGCATGCAGCCTGTACGCGACGTTTTAGTCATTCTGGTCTTCTGAACATTCCAATCATCTTGGGAGACAGATACTTTTGAGCTTAAAAATGACCTCACTAGTGGTTAGTTACTACACGGATAAGCACAACCATGCTCCCAGAGTCACGAATCACCGAAAGATTGGCCCTTTTTGGCACAGTTTATTTGATGGACAACTTCAAAAAGTTAAACTTACAAAAATGTCTTGGGGCCAGAATCATCCTGATTTCTGATATGTAAATATTTATTTTATTACTATCTTCTGTTTCTTTGTATTATATGACTTGGATTGTGTTCGAAGGTATTTATGGCTACTGTGAATTTTGTTTCCTCAGATACTTCATTACTTGCTGATCATTTGAAAGATTGCATACATTGGACCAACATTACTAACTACTCAAGTAATCATTTTAATAGATACTTTCTTCCTAAATATTTTGGCAACTTGCACCTGAGTCACTTTTATCAAATAGTGCTTTTACTTTAGAAGAGTTTCTGGGTACCCACTCTGTAGCTGACGTACTGTAAGTGTGCAAAGTTTGAAAAAGTGGACCTACATACCTTCTCATTCAGGTAGGCAAAATGGGACTGTAGAGTATGACTGGACTACAATTGCATCACATCAGTAAATTATTTTGCCATGTAATCATTGAGCACTTGAGTCCATTGAGTCCTATTGTTAATTTGTAGCAATTTCTTTCCTTTTCTACTTCCTGTTAAGCAAGGTTAGTTAGGGTTTATAAAGATTACAATTGAGAATTAATTTACTGCTGTGATTTGTCTGGCCAGCACTAGTATCTGTGGATTCAGGTGTTGCATCCAGCGTTATTGATGCTTGGCTAATTAGCAGGGAAAATGCGAATTCTCCTGGAAAACTCTCTCTCCCCTTGGAAGGTTCAAGTCTTAGATGACAGGCCTATTAGGTAAGAATAATACAGTATCACACTATAAACCTCTCTTAATCAGTCATTTGGGAGGGTCATGTGATTACAATCTCTAGATTCTCTAGTGCCCAATCCATCCACCACCCCCCCCACCCCCCCACCCCCCTACTCGCCGCATCACTATTCTGCAGTTTTCCTGCATCTCTGGGTCTCCTTTAATGACATATTATGTCTCTCCTCCTACCTTCCTTCTGTGGTTCCAATACTGAGCAAACCATCTACTGTGCTTAAACAGGTGAGGTCTAGTCCAGTTTCTTCTCTGTTATAACTCCATTTCTGGTGTGCACCACCTGAGTAGCAGATCTCCTTCCTGGTACTGAGCCCCCAAAAGGTCTTTAGTATCCCCAATTCTGTCTTAAATGGGTAACTATGGAGCGTAGACAGGAGTAAAGTTTTGCATACTGCCATTTTCACAAAGCTTGATTTGTGAAGGACATGCAGTTTAATATGCAGAAGAATGTGAGATGATTGAGCTTATAACACATCTGTCTTTGGGTTTGGTAAATATTCCCACTTTTTATTCTTTTAATTATCAAGACGTTAAACAAAAAATATATGTTTTTTTTGTGTGTGTGTATATATATTCTGATCTCCAACTTAAGATGCACATTCATATTCAACATATTCTCCAGATACCGTATGGCAACCACCTCTTTATCAAGCTTGAGAAATGTCAACTGCATTCTTCTCAAGTGTGCTGGTTTATGTGTCAGGCAGGTGTGCAAGTGTATCCTGGGAATGTCAGTGTAATCAGCAATAAGCCACAGTCCTATACTCTAAAAGTATTACTTAGTTTTACTAACTTTTACAAATAGTTCATGTGTGATTTAAGTATCATGTCTGAATCTCTCTGCAACTTAACAAAAGATTCCCACCTCATATCCAGTGGACTGCAGCAACAGAGGGAGCCTTCAAAGATGAGCGTAAACCACTCACTTCTGCTCCTATTCTGATCATGCCGATATTGCACTTCATTTTAGCATGAAATTTGATCTGTCGGATGTGGGTGTTGGGGCTCTTCTGTTGCAGAGGTCTGACAATGAATATTTGGACATTTCTTTCCTGATTCTACTCAGTAGATGAACAGAACTGTGATATTCAGAATAAAGAACTACTGGCCGGTAAACTTGCTTTGCATTTAGCAGCACGTTTACTTTTTGTGACTGGGGGGTCAGGGAGACCCTGGAGCAATCGGAGGTCTTGCTCAGAAGCCCAGCAGTGAACCTACGACCATGGGATTTGAACCAGTGTACATCTGATCATAGGAACAGCCTCGTAACCTGATGAATCACACACTGGCTCCAGGAAGCTAAACATTTAATGTTTAAGCAGACTAGATTGGCACTGTTTTATATTATTTATTAGGTTCTGACCTAATACACAATTTCATCCAATTTAGGGCATTTTCATACTTACAGTTTGTTGACTCTGATCTAAAGCAGTTGATGAGTTTGTGAACTTTGGGAACGTTTTTTTCCCTTGTTTGGGTTTGTTTTCGCATGGAGTAGAATCCAAGCGAACCAAGATGCGCCACTACACACCACCTGAGAAATCTCTCTCCGCTTATTGGTCAGATGTGTGTGGCAGGAGCAAGAAAGTAAAAAGAGGAAGAAGGTTCGGGATTATTGCATATTTCTCTGCAGTTTAACATGGAGCACTGGCGGAGATGGCATTTGTTCATAGCTGTGGCAATTATCTGGGCAGTATACCAGGCTACACTACACGGGTAAAAAGCCCAATTCACTTCGAGGACACATCTTGAAAATGCTGCACTGCCTCAGACTGTGAAGAAGATGTGCTTGACATCTGATCATGTTCTCACCACAAATAAACCACTCCAGAGTTCGTTTGGGACCAGAGGAGACCACCTCCTCTCGAGGGTCTCAGGGTGATTGTTTTTGGTCACACCTGAGTAAGAAAATTAACATAAACCAGACACCAGTGTAGCAAGCAAGAGTCGCTATTAACTCAAAATGCTGAACTAATATCGCATTATAGCAGAGATGTTCTCTTTTCATAGATATTAACAAGACATAGCGAAAGAGCTCGAAATGCAAAAAGAATGAGCGTTAAGGTATTGAAATATGCTCCTTGGTTCCTACTCGACACATCTTACATTGAGAGTGCGGGGTCTGATGCTCAGCCTGAAAGAGAGACTGAAATTAGACACAGACATTTTTTTCCCAGCATTTTATAATCTGTTTACTGTTCATGACGGTAAAAGTTGTTCATAATTTCTGTACCACTTCTCTGAAAATGATAAGCAATACAGTAAACGGGGGTTTATTTTGACATTTCGCTGCCGGAGGCAGTGCTCCCCACGGTGGAATTATCACAATCAACTTTGTTGTGTGGTTACTGTGAAAAATTTTATGTTTTTTCATGTTTTAAAAATTTTAACATATTGTGTTAAGCATCATGCGACGCCCACTTTGAGAACCCTGTTCAATGTGGAGATCCTGTGTTATCAACAGTGCTTAACATTTTTGACAGCTTGGATAAAAATATGTATGTAAACAAGACTCCTAATCACTGATTACACTTACTACCTAAACGGAAAACAAACTGTGAATGAAATATTTGCTTTCGGATTACTATTTAATATTACAGTACCTGAATTTGCACACATTAACTTTAATTCAAGTTGGCTTAAATTGTATTAACTTTACTTTATGTGGAACTTAAAATGTGAAAATCAGGTCATAAGCTTTCTTACCCTCTTCTGACTTGTCTTGCATGCTTGAGGAAATCCAATTTGTAAGTCAGACCGGATTTACTTTTCTTAAATCCTTGCTGACTAGCTTGGCTCTCGGGTCTCACCATTTACTCTATTTTTCAGTAAAGTGAAAATTTAGAATAGTCATTCAAATAAATAAATGTTTAGTTCTAGTATCACACCTGTCATGCCTTAGCAATACTTTTAAACTGTCTTCCTCTTTTCCATTGTTTTGGCTAATTACAAATAATATAGGCTTATGATAACTTATATCCATTGCCTAGATCACTATTATATTAGTTATTTTCTATTCTACTTTCTTTCTCCATAGAGTGTGTCTTGCTATTCCTGGTGCTCCCCCCCCCCCCCCCCGAATAGTGTTCTGTGCTTCCAGGAAATTGCTCCAGGATACAGCTTCATTCATGCACTGAATAAGCAGTTATGCACGTCGATACTTGGCCTTGAAAATGACTGGCATACCAATAAAAAATTGACTTCTTGAAATTGCGAAATGTGAAAGAACGAGAAATTATAAATGATGCCATGATTTGACAGCTTTGTATAAAGGTATGTTTGGGATAGGAGGGTCTAACAAAGATGGCAAATAATGGATCATGAGTCCATTGCCTATTTCCTTTTTCCTCGTGAAATGCAATCCCCTGAATGTGTAGCCTTTTGAAAATGAATTTTAGAAGTACATCTTGTGTGAATTCTAACTTGTTTTTTTTATATATAAAAACTGGTGGCTTTTTCACTGCAAAATGATATCATTCAATTGGAAAACAAATACAAGTAAACATGGAGAGAACACATAGACTCATAACAGCATACTTAGCAGGGAAACATTCAACAGAAGCATTGGCAAGTAACACGTACAACACTTACAATGACTGACAGAGGAACAGGGCACATATATACGCAGGTAACGAGGGCTGTATGAGGGACAGATGTGGGCCTTTATGAATTATACACACTAGGGACTGGGGCCTACGGGGAACAGGTGAGGATCATTAACAAGCACTAAGGACTCAAGCACTAGGAGATACCAGGAACTTTCTTGAAATGACATAACTACAAAAGTAGATACAGGCAGATAACCAAGAACAAAGGTACAACACAGGGATCAAAACCGAAACACATTAACGCAAGAACATAATTAACCTGATGAAGATAAAAACAGACAATGTCCAACGATGGTAGGGATGCATGATACTCAGCCACACACTCAGCTCACTCAGGCAGGTGGTGGCTCAGGGAGCGGGGGAGCATGGTAAGACTGCGAGATGAATTAGACATGGAGAACCACAGCAAGGAACGGGAAGGCCAGCGACACCTGCTGGCCAAAGAGGGAAAAGACAGATGGAAAGGGAAAAGGCAGACATCCTGGCAGTTATTCTCCTCTTATGATTGCGGAAGAATAATAGTAAATAAAAATGAGCAATTCCAGAACTTTTTCATTTTACTTCCAAGACAATTAAACAAATCAACACAGTCTTCCAACCGTATAGAGAAACACACATATGAAATACAGAGACTAACATTTCAAGATGAAAAATTTCATAGTCAAGTACAAGTCCTGTCTTGTACAAGTCCTATCTCGTAATTTTCACTAGGCTTCCCACTACGACCCATCCTAGTTTCCCATGAATGCATCTGTTTGTCCTACGCATGTCGTCCTTATTTTAAATGCCATTAAATAGAGAAAGGCTTCCCGTCAGTTGTAGTGGTGGACTCTGATGTGAGCTGAAGAAAACATTATGGCCAAGGAGATGGCATTCTGCCAGCTTGGCCCCCGGAGGCACGGTGCTGCACATGAGGTGAGATGACAGGCTAGTGACGGACCACCTGATCTGTGCTGGCTCGTATCGCTACACGGCATCCTGTTTACACGTAAGCATTCCTGTTGTAAAGCAGGCGGATTCTGACCTGCATTCCTGTTGTAATTGACCGCTGGTGCTGCTGGGAGGGAAGCAACTCTTGGCTAATCCAGCTGGGGGAAGGGTGATCTAACGCCACATGGGCATTTTTGTTTACAAAATCAATGAGCCGTGGCGAGGGAACTGATATAATTGTTCCAGCATATGTGCATCAGGTGCTTTTGTGACCAGTCACGCTTGTAAAACGAAATAATTGTATTTCACCTTAATGTTCAAGAACATTACAAACTTTAGTGGCTAAGGGGGAATGTTGTGCATTGTGGGTTGAAAAATGGAATATTTGGTTTATTGCAGGATAGATGAACACTGATCTGAATATGAAGTTGATTACATATTCTAATAAGTAAAAAGTAATGTATATTTCATCATTGTTGTAGTATAACGAGTATAATGAAAATCAGATTTAGAACAACATTTAAATTGTGTTAAATATGTATAAAAACATGACCATATATATGCATACATACACACACACACGTGTGTGTGTGCGTGTGTGTGGGTATGGATTAGATTTTTTTGAGGTCCCCACAAAGATCTGTGAGTGCAATAAAAAAAATGCCAAAAGTGTCATATTTAGTTTGGTTACTTATGGTTAAGGTTAGGGTTGGGTAGGGGTTAAGGTCGTCATGTTGGGATTAGAGTTTTCCCTACAGAAATGAATGAAGAGTCCCCACAAAAACATAATTACAAACCTGTGTGTGTGTGTGTGTGTGTGTGTGTGTGTGTAGTTGCTATTGAGTGTACCTAAAGTCTGAAAAGGCAGAATAAAAAAAAATCCTTATTTATCATGAGGAAACCAGCTGGAAACAAATAACTGCTGTGAACACAGGAAGGACATGCAGACTGGTACATATAGATGCTGGCGGAGCCAAACGCAGGACCCCGGTGGTGTCAAGCCGCAGTGCTACACACTGACATATCACATCACCCAGCGTTACATTGTAGCCATATTCATACATATTAAATACAGCTTATTTGCTTTCATTGAAATAACATTTACAAAATTTCTGTTATAATAATTTTGTGTGTGATTTTAAGTCCTTCATTAAACATTTATATGGGATTTTTTTTTTCGCTCCGAATATTGTCATAATTTATTTCTCCTTATTTTTAAAAATCAGTATTTCGCCTAATTAAAAGCCAATAAACAGACAGGCGCCCTTCAGTGAATAAGGCAGAAAACCATCTTTTTAGCTCTGCAGCATGATAACTACAAACCAACAGCTTGTGCTCCAGTGTTCTCAGCGGGACAGGAATGTCTCATGGTAAAGGCTCAAAGCAGAGTGTGCCTGGACGAATGATCCCACACAGCCATGCTACTGGGAGACAATCGGAAAGCATGACCTTGTTTGTTGTCTGCCACAGTGTTAACTTTTCCTTTTATTATTAAAATTCCATTCCAGTTTTCTGTTTCTATAATACCTATTGTTAGAGAGATTCTGAAATTTCGTCCTGTAGTATTTATAACAGTACCTGCTAACCATTAAGCACATGTACATTTTTTTCTCTATATGCTTGTTCCTTTAAAACCTTATTTGCTATAATTTTTCTTGTGTTGATTCTACCTTTACAAAAAGGTGTTTCTTTCAGGGTATAATGTTCCTTGAGAGTTATTTTGCTTAAATCTAAATAGCATGACTAATGAGTTGAAATAAGTCAAATTAAGCCACGCGACTAATTGAGTTCATCATAAACTCTGTAAATTTTTCTTCAGTACTGTAGCTCTGCCAACCTCAGTATGTAAAAAGCTTGTCGCTTTGATACCAGCTGTGATAAAAAACAAATATAGATAGATAATTACTGACCTATGCAACACAAAATGTTGGACTACATCTACTTTTACATTTTTTCTTATTTTAGTGAATATAGAAGTGTGAACCGGCTTAGAATCACATTTATAATCATAAGTACTGCTTTGCAGTATAAATGCCATATGTAAGACAGAAAGGGTAGCTTATATACCATGAGATATATCTCACCATTTAAGCCCACTGTTATTGCTCTTGATATTTTATGCACACCACTATATATGCCTGTTTAAATAAGCTGTTATCTGCCATGTTTGAATATGACGGAAGAGACCTTTTTGAGAGATAATGTATAAGGATGGAAATATGAATGGCAATTACAGCGTTAAAATTCTGAGAGAAGGTTACAAGATCTGAAGCAAGCTGCAGTACAGTATAGTCTGTAATGTACGTCCGTTAAAGACAATATAGATCTCGATACAAACATTTAGCATTTTAACAGAACCATAATAGTAACTGAATTTACTTTATTGTCATACGGATTGTACAACAAGGATTGCATAGCTGAACGAAATGGTTTAAATTTCTGTTTACATTTTCGAAATTCCTCCACACAGCCAAGTGGCTTCATGGAGTCCAACATCTCCCGGCAGATTGCTCTGACCCTTTATACTGTCCATTACGGACACTCTGCACAGCTTAGCAGCTTCATGGAGTCCAACATCTCCAGGCAGATTCCTCTGACCCTTTATACTGTCCATTACGGAGGCTCCTCACAGCCTAGCAGGTTCATGGAGTCCAACATCTCCAGGCACATTCCTCTGACCATTTACACTGTCCATTATGGACACTCTGCACAGCTTAGCAGCTTCATGGAGTCCAACATCTCCAGGCAGATTCTTCTGACCGTTTATACTGTCCATTATGGACACTCTGCACAGCTTAGCAGCTTCATGGAGTCCAACATCTCCAGGCAGATTCTTCTGACCGTTTATACTGTCCATTATGGATACTCTGCACAGCTTAGCAGCTTCATGGAGTCCAACATCTCCAGGAAGATTCCTCTGACGCTTTATCCTTTCCATTATGGAAGCCTCTATGCAGCTCAGCAGCTTCAGCTGTAGTGATGTCTATCACTCCCACACTTTTCCTATGATGAGCAGCTTTGCACATCATCCTCTTGGGCACCTGATCTCTCTCCACAGCTTCTTCAAGCTCCTCCCATGCAGCAGTCTTAGTCTCTTTTTTTCATTTTTCAATTTCCCTCACCAGCAATGTTTGCCAGTGGGTTTTAGGTCCCTGTCATAGCAGGCACCTAGATCCCTCTTCCCATTGAGAATTGCAAGTGCTACAAAGTGCTGCCATAATGCTGCACTCTCACACCAGCCACCCAGCATGGAAATGCCCTGTTCTAGCCTGGCTGGTTCCCACCATTGCAGGTGCTGCAAAGAGCTGTGATAATGCTGCACTCTCACACCAGCCACCCGGCATGGAAATGCCCTGTTCTAGCCTGGCTGGTTCCCACCATTGCAGGTGCTGCAAAGAGCTGTGATAATGCTGCACTCTCACACCAGCCACCCGGCATGGAAATGCCCTGTTCTAGCCTGGCTGGTTCCCACCACTGCAGGTGCTGCAAAGAGCTGTGATAATGCTGCACTCTCACAGCAGCCACCCGGCATGGAAATGCCCTGTTCTAGCCTGGCTGGTTCCCACCATTGCAGGTGCTGCAAAGATCTGTGATAATGCTGCACTCTCACATCAGCCACCCGGCATGGAAATGCCCTGTTCTAGCCTGGCTGGTTCCCACCATTGCACAAATGTCACAGTCCAGTGAGATGACCCTGTGATCCTGTGCAGGCCAAGGTCTGTGAACAATATGGCCCAAGAAGGTATAAGTTTCCTTATCTTGATGTATGGGGTAGTATTAAGTGGAACACAAAGCACTAAAACTAGAGCACATTCATATGTGTAACTTTTATGTTGAGGGTATTTTTAGTAATTTGGCCCAAATATTTTCATCATTTTGAATGACAACACTTTCATAGTATAAGCATTAAATTAAGTGAGTTCTATTAGGTTACATGCAATTTAAAGAACCATGTGTTACAACCTCTGGTCATAAAGGCCTATAGCTTTTAAAGAAGCTTCAGGTTTGCCCAGTGATATGAAGTGAGAACAAGGCTACTTCTGTAGGTATAGCCAGGCAGGCAGAGGGTGGACGTGACTTTCCAATGCCAGAGATGAGTGTTAACTTATCCCACAGTGCCTCATAAATCGGAGGATGACCTCAAGTGACCTTCCAAATGAATGGGAAACATTCATTACACTCATAAACAAGTGATGTGAGGTGCACTGCTAGGACGGTTCGTATCAGGCTCATAGAAGCTGGACTGAAGTCCCCTAAAGCAAGAAGCCCTTCATTAATGGGATACAGAGAAGAACCACTTTTTGCAGCTTGCAAGAAAATGTATAGTTTACACTGTGGCGCATGCGCATAAATGGAGTCATGAGCGAAACTAAAAATCTGCCTGTGGTCTCTTGATTTTTTTCCAGACCTGTATATGGAAAAGTTTTAATGGTATAATTGATTTAGTAATTCAGAATGTAAAAACACTCCACGGAACATCAATGCATTATGGAATAAAAATTCAAACGCATGAAACTTTTCTTTTAAAATACTGTGCATTATTACAACTAAGTCACTTAAAGTAAAAGAAATATATAAACTGTCTTAATGAAAGGCGGCATCCTATGACAGCACCACACTTGAATTCACTGAGCTCTTCAGAACGACCTGTTCTTTCACAATTGCTTGCAAACTTGACTGCATGGCTAGATGCGCCTGTGGCAATGGGTCTGAAGTGCCATCATTTTTTGACAGACTCAGCTTCGTTTTTGCCATTTTGCTGCTAATTGCAATTGTAGTTACTTGCTCCCAAAGGGATACTAACCCTCTGGGGTGTAGGGGTAGGGAACACACTTTCACTGACTGGGGCATGATCACACATTTCATTCAATATCATAAACTTAATTCATGGCAAATAAATCATTTCTTACAGTATATATTTGTTTTGACATTAAACTCATCTTAATCATGGTGTGCTTTGTAAATATGTCAGATTTATGTGAAGTTTGTAATTTGACATCAAAGTATAAACATTGCAAAATGCAGTTTGGAACACTTGAAGAAATATTATTAAAGTTTATAGTAAGCAATGGTGGCAGTTTGTTTTGATCCCAGATATCTGATCACCAAAGTCTTGGCTACATGAAGATGACTAAATGGTGTAGTTGCAATATTCTTTTGGATAAATAAATAAGAAAACCCTAAATCATCTCACTATTTGTGGGCTCCTTTCATTGAATATGTAGGAGCTTTCACGTGTATGAATGAGCCATTGACACCTGGTCGCATCCCCCCCCCTTTTATGGCCCTGATGAGGATGTATCAGGATCGGCTACTTAGAATGCGAATAGCGATCTTCAGGTGAGGGCGACATTACACGCCCCGATGCAGGTAAAACAAAGAAAGGTGACATGGTTTACTTTTTTGCAGATTTACCTAATTTTAAAAACTTTCATACGTTTTCAAAAAAAGACAGATTACGGATTTAGCCAGCGTTTTTTTTTCATGATTCTATATGAAGATTTCAGCGAGATATAAACTGAAATAGACATGAAAAAGTACGCTGCATCGCACGACCCCAGAGGGCTAAACACAAATGTTTGGTGTTTTATGTTATTGTAAGGTGTTAGGTATTGCTAATTAAAAAGCGCCCAATGAGAACTTCCAGGAAGATGGCAAACAGAGAAGGAGCATAATTATCCAGCTCCTCCTAGCCGATCAAAACAAATCCTCATAACATGCATAACTAGATAGTCAACGCAAGGCATGAGAAGAGGTTATAAAACAAGAAGTCGAAGAGACGACCAGAAGCAAAAGCGAAACACAAGAACAGTCCGAAATGGATATAAACGGTGAACGCGAGGCTAGCGAACACGCGGCACTTTTGCTGTGGGGAATGTGGAACGGTGCCAATCGGAAACAATGCAAGCCGGTTTTGCCAACATTCGCAAAGAAATAAAACAGCTCACACAGGAATTAAGAGAAGAATTTAGCA